>NW_025533579.1:0-300000 GCF_020615455.1 Coregonus clupeaformis
TCCCTACTTTGTTTAATTGTTACAAAACAATTATGTTTCACTGGCTGGCTATGTGTGCCATTCCCCAACATATATATGGTGATAAGCAGAGAGAAATAAAAGCGAGAACAGAATATACAGTACCAGTCAAAAGTTTGGACACACCTACTCATTCAAGGGATTTTCTTTATTTTTACTATTTTCTACATTGTAGAATAATAGTGAAGACATCAAAACCATGAAATAACACATATGGAATCATGTAGTAACCAAAAAAGTGTTAAACAAATCAAAATATATTTTATATTTGAGATTCTTCAAAGTAGCCACCCTTTGCCTTGATGACAGCTTTGCACACTCTTGGCATTCTCTCAACCAGCTTCATGAGGTAGTCACCTGGAATGCATTTCAATTGACAGGTGTGCCTTCTTAAAAGTTAATTTGTGGAATTTCTTTCCTTCTTAATGCATTTGAGCCAATCAGTTGTGTTGTGACAAATTAGGGGTGGTATATAGAAGATAACCCTATTTGGTAAAAGACCAAGTCCATATTATGGCAAGAACAGCTCAAATAAGCAAACAGAAACGACAGTCCATCATACTTTAAGACATGAAGGTTAGTCAATACTGAAAATTTCAAGAACTTTGAACATTTCTTCAAGTGCAGTCGCAAAAACCATCAAGCGCTATGATGAAACTGTCTCTCATGAAGACCGCCACAGGAAAGGAAGACCCAGAGTTACCTCTGCTGCAGAGGATAAGTTCATTAGAGTTACCAGACTCAGAAATTGCAGCCCAAATAAATGCTTCACTGAGTTCAAGTAACAGACAAATCTCAACATCAACTGTTCAGAGGAGACTGCGTGAATCAGGCCTTCATGGTCGAATTGCTGCAAAGAAACCTCTACTAAAGGACACCAATAAGAAGAAGACCTGCTTGGGCCAAGAAACACAAGCAATGTACATTAGACCGGTGGAAATCTGTCCTTTGGTCTGATGAGTCCAAATTTGAGATTTTTGGTTCTAACTGCCGTGTCTTTGTGAGATGCAGAGTAGGTGAACGGATGATCTGTTTGAGAGAATGCCAAGAGTGTTCAAAGCTGTCATCAAGGCAAAGGGTGGCTACTTTGAACAATCTAAAATATATTTTGATTTGTTTAGCACTTTTTTCATTACTACATGATTCCACATGTCTAATTTCATAGTTTTGATGTCTTGACTATTATTCTACAATGTAGAAAATAGTAAAAATAAAGAAAATCCCTTGAATGAGTAGGTGTGTCCAAACTTTTGACTGGTGCTGTACATTCAAACAGGCTTTCTCACTACCCTGGAAGTGCTAGGTTTGATTGAATAGGACTGTAAGATCACTCACATAACACATAATGTCACGCAAATCTCAAGACGTTTACACTTCATAAGGGAAGGCACTGGTGGTCACTGGTAGTGTAAAAAGGCACTGGCGGTGTTCCATGTAAACCTCTCCATCATGCCTGTCTCTTCAGCAGGTGGAGCGGTATGGATGCCCTCTCTCCAGAGAACACATACACCGTGTCCAGACCCATCTACTCCAACCCCATGTTTGAGGAGGACAACGAGAGGCATGCTCGGGAGGAGAGGACCCTGAGGGAGAGATTCAGCCGCTCCTGTGGGTCAGTTTGGACAAGGTTTTAATAGTCTTACTGAAGGAAGACAGTCTGTGAGAAGTGAGTCTGTCTCTCTGTCTCTGTCTCTGTCTTTGTCTGTATCTATGCTGACTGCAGTATGTGTTTTTTCCCATGCAGCTGCTCAGGTAGGCAGGCCCTGAAGGTGGTGAAAGGTGTCTTTCCTGTCATTGACTGGCTCTCCAGATATCCAATCAGAGAGTGGCTTCCCAGTGATGTCATCTCTGGTGTTAGCACTGGTCTGGTGTGCAGCTTACAAGGTGTGTGTCCCAGTTTTCTCTAAACCGACTGTAGAGTCCACAAATAGCAACGTTTTGATTATCAAGTGTGACCAAATTGAGTTCTTTCCTCACTATTGTAATCACCCGTGGCAAGCAGCTTTGAACAATTTCATGCTTAATAAGTTTTGTTTAGTGCTCTTTGAAATAACATGTTGTTGAAACTGAAAGTCATCAATCTTAGCAGAGTAAACATGACAGACTGCAGTTGCCCCTCCTCAATTGTCATACAGACGTGAGAACACAAACACTGCTAATTTCATGTGGTTTATTTCCTTGTGTCTCTCAGGCCTGGCCTATGCCCTGCTTGTGTCTGTGGCTCCAGTCTATGGACTCTACTCCGCCTTCTTCCCCATCCTCACCTACTTCCTGCTGGGCACCTCCAGACACATCTCTGTGGGTAGGGCCCGCCCCTCAAACTGACTGACACCTGGACTGACCATTGACCAATGACTAATGAACTCATCCATCTCCTATGATTGGATGTTTAATGTAACAATGTATTTACAAAGTTGGCATCAATTACATGTGCACTTACCAGGTCTCTCCCTTGCATGTTCTCCACCCCTCAGGTCCCTTCCCTGTCACCTGTCTAATGGTGGGCTCCATCGTGTTGACCCTCGCCCCCGATGATCACTTCCTGCTTCCTGTGAATGGCACTGGTGTGAATGGAACAGGGGCTGATGGGATTGTGGTGGATGTGGAGGCCATGGAGGCCCAGAGGATCATGGTGGCGTCCTCCATGACTGTGCTGGTCGGGCTGTTCCAGGTAATTATTGAGTTAAAGACACAATACAAAGAGGAAGACACATTGATGTCCCACAATGATCTGATATCATGCTGTTCATATCAGTGGTGGAAAAAGTACCCAATTGTCATACTTCAGTAAAAGTATGACTCAAGTAAAAGTGAAAGTCATCCAGTAAAATACTACTTGAGTAAAAGTCTAAAAGTATTTGGTTTGAAATAATAAATAAAATGTAATTGCTAAAATATTCTTAAGTATCAAAAGTAAAAGTATAAATCATTTCAAATTCCTTATATTAAGCAAATCAGACGGCACCATTTTCTTGTTTTGTTGTTCATTTATGGATAGCCAGGGGCACTCTCCAACACTCAGACATAATTTACAAACGAAGCATTTGTGTTTAGTGAGTCCGTGAGATCAGAGGCAGTAGAGATGACCAGGGATGTTCTCTTGATAAGTGCGTGAAGTGGACCATTTTCCTGTCCTGCTAAGCATTCAAAATGTAACGAGTACTTTTGGGTTTCAGAGAAAATGTATGCAGTAAAAAGTGCAATATTTTCTTTAGGAATGTAGTGAAATAAAATTAAAAGTTGTCAAAAATATAAATAGTTAAGTACAGATACCCCAAAATACTACTTAAGTAGTACTTTAATTTATTTTTACTTAAGTACTTTACACTACTGGTTGATATTACTATTAGGCCTTGAGGACCTACTCTGGGCCCTTATAGCCTTTAACTTGGATCCAGAGTTTTTGCTGGTCAAGTCATGTCGTCTGGAAAAACTCTGAGCCTAAAATGATCAGTGATGTACAGGTCAGGTGGTGCAAAAGGGGCTACTGTATCTCCATGGTGACCAGGTGTGTCTCCCATACAGGTGGTTATGGGGCTGCTCCAGGTGGGCTTCCTGGTCCGTTACCTGTCAGACCCCCTGGTGGGCGGCTTCACCACTGCCGCTGCCTTCCACGTCCTCATCTCTCAGCTGAAGATTGTCCTCTCCGTCCCCACTAACAACCACAATGGCTGCTTCTCCATCCTCTACGTGAGTGTCTAATACTCTAATACACACTGTAGAAGGACATCTGTCTAGATCCCTTTTGATAGGCTGTTAGTGTCTGAGAATTAATTCAGAAGAAATCATTCTAGAATTTTCTTTCCATCAAATAACACATGGTTATTGACAAAATAACAATAACATAGCTTTCTATTTAGTGGTCATCCTATACAACTAGGCTAATTTGAAGGCCTACTTTGCATTAAACAAAATGCACATCTCAGGGATAGAGTCAGAGATGTTAAAGATCACCAAATATGACAAAGTCTTCTGTTTAGACGCTCATCGACGTGTTTACCAACATCAGACAGACCAACATGGCTGACCTGGTCTCTGGGCTGCTCACCATTGTCATTGTCATGGCTGTAAAAGAGGTCAACACCAAATTCCGGCACCAGATTCCCGTCCCCATCCCCATCGAAGTGATTGTGGTAGGAAATGGAATGGCTCACAGTCAACATTTGATAATAATGATTAGTGTTTGAGATTCTATGAAATGCAGAATATCTAAACATGTTAAAGTGCCTACGGAGAATTCTGAAGATATTATGGGCTGCTATTAATGGGGTGTTTTTGGAACTTCACCACTAAGTTACACCATTTTATTTATTCAACAATGCTAATTATGTAATATTGCTAAACTATTCCTTTTAAAATCAAGTGATAAAATAACTATAACCTAAAGATGAAATTACTGTATATGTATCCACTGTGTCTCATATGTGTGTGTTACATGTGTGATACATGTTTGTGTGCAGTAACTCATCATGTGTATCTCCTTGTCTCACCTCTCCTGTGTCCCACTTTCTCTAAACCCCCCCCCCCCCCCCCCTCTCCCAGACCGTGGTTGCCACTGGGATCTCCTACGCCACGGAGCTGGAGTCGCACTACGGCGCCAGCATTGTGCACAGCATCCCCAGGGGGTGAGAGCCCTTCCTGTGGCACTTCCTGTTTCCTGTCCCCACAGCAGAGGATGTTCTGGAGTTTTTTATTGACAGACTTAGAATCTTACGGTCATCTTCGTTAAGTCATTCAGCAGGCACTGTCCAAACCTGACCGCCTTGGCTTGTAGTGTTACCGCCAGAGTATTAAGAAATGGTTCCAACAATAATATTGACAAATGGTATGGAGAAACTGTCCCAACAATACCAAACATCATTGAAATACTATTTAAACAACAATATGAGTTAAATTCAGTTAAATTGGCTACTGTACACTTCCTAAATCAAATACAATATCAAAACTGCAACCACAAAAATATGATGTTTTCCCATGTAACTTATGAGGGGTTTGTCCCACAGGTTTGCTCCAGCTCAGCCTCCAAACACAGAGCTGCTGTGGAACATTCTGGGCTCCAGTTTCTCTACAGCAGTAGTGAGCTATGCAGTGGCTGTCTCTGTGGCCAAGGTCTATGCTGCAAAACACGACTACACCATCGACGGCAATCAGGTGTGTGTGTGTGTGTTCCAAATTTCCTGCCAATCAAGTTCTTTCCCCTAGCAGGATTTCTCTCACGCTGTGGAAATCGACCTGTGGTGTGAGAATGTCTATAACCAAGAGTTTAATATGACCTTTCCAAATTCTCTCTGAAACAATGTGAGCATTGTGGCCAAAATCAATTTTTTGGAGTCACTCCAGACAAACACACACATAGTCAGGACACCAGTAAAACACTGTGTTGGTATTGATAGCACCACTCAAATGCTTCATTCAATGGGTTTACAGCAACTCAACACTCCCAACCAAAACCGGATTTGTATATTGCAAATTAGCACCAACGCAAATGTTTTCTAAATCAGGCCCTAGTCTCTATGACATCACAGCAGAGCACAGGTACAGATTGCAGATTGACACTGGTTTCTCAGCTGTAACGTGTGCGATGCTCCATGTAGAATTTGCAGTAGATTGACCAGGCTCTCTCCCTGTGTGCCCTAGGAGCTGATAGCGTTTGGGTTCAGTAATGTGTTCTGTGGCTGCTTCTCCGGCTTTGTGGCAAGCACTGCACTGTCCCGCACCGCTGTACAGGAGAGCACCGGAGGCAAGAGTCAGGTACACTATACAGTACTTATAGGCAAGGAAAATACACACACACAATCACTGGTGCCGTTACAAACGTGTGTGCTATTCCTACAGGTGGCTGGTATAATCTCAGCTGTGATGGTAATGATTGTGATCCTGGCTCTGGGGCACCTCTTGGAACCTCTGCAGAAGGTGAGGAAAGGGCTTCCAAGCTGTATAATAGGTCTAATCATCAACCACTACAATGACAATGCAGAGTGTGAAATGGGATTGCTGTAGACTATCTAACACACTGATCCAGCTCTTTATTGGTCCCACAGTCAGTTCTGGCAGCCATTGTCATCGCCAACCTGAAGGGAATGTTCATGCAGGTGACAGAAGTGCCCACACTGTGGAGACAGAACAGAGCAGATTGTGTGAGTAATACTGACACTCAGCAACACTGTAGATCCCCATCCACATTCAATCACCTGAAGGAAATGACATGAAAGCATGATAAACTTGGTGTACATGGAATATTTAATCACTGGCAGTAAAGATACCGTAGATTGTGTTGATGACACCCAATCCACTGTATTTCACTTCAATGTAACAATTGTACTTTCTCTGCTGGATCTCATCATAAGTTAAAGCTGAAACCTGTTATTTTCGCAGTTCATCTGGCTGGCGACCTGCCTGGCTTCTGTGGTGTTGGGACTGGACGTGGGACTGCTGGCTGGCCTGGTGTTTGAGATGGGAACTGTGGTGGTCAGGACACAGTTGTGAGTAACACCTACAGCACTTAACACACTACATAGTACCAATCCCATACATTACTAGATGCATTCTGTGAAGGCCTAGATTACATGTAATATTTTGATGTAGATATTGTTGTGTACACTACAGTATTTGCCCTGTAATATAAACCCATTAACACTAAATCAGAAGATCAAAATATTTTCCTGGCTCGAGTGTTTGACCACGTGCTCTTTACCGCTGTGTATCTAGATAAGAGTATATAAACATCAGTCAGTGAAACTATGAGTAACACTGAGCAGGCCTCTTCTGTAATCAAAGGCTATTAGAATGGCTTTGAAGTCTTCAGCTCATGTTACTAGACATGACAACCTTCCCAAACCCACTGATGTATAATATCAGACAAATAAGCATAAAGAATAACAACAAAGATATTCTATGATTCATATGGTTGATGTGTCCTAGTTTAAACTGTTGTTATTTATATTTTCTGTCTACAAAATAGAAATGATTAGGATGGCACTAAGAAAAATATGTTTTATTATATTTTATTTATAAACAATATATTTTCCTCTTCATCCATAGTCCTGCATGCTCTACACTTGGAAACATACCCGGCACAAACATATACAGGAACATGAAAGACTACAAGAATGTAAGACATCTGATATGTTTGAACTCTAATTAATATATAACAGAAATGGATGCCAGAAATAAATGCAATAATGAGGCCTTTCCCTGTCAGATTGCAGAAGTTCCCGGAATTAAGATTTTTAAGTGCAACGCTCCCATCTACTTTGCCAACATTGACTACTTCAAAGAGCGATTGAGAGCCACGGTGAGTGAGCTCATTATATTTCTCCTTGACATTGTATAGATTGTGGATAGGCCTTATCATTCTACAAGCAGGCAGGAGGGAAAGTTAGTTGCATTTGACCTTTGACCTACAGGTGGGGTTTGACTCTGTCAGAGTGTTCAAGAAGAGGAATAAGGCCCTCAAGAAGATTCACAAACTCATAAAGAAAGGGAAACTGAGGGCAACAGAGGTACGATACAGTCTGATTATTGATAACATTCATCTGTTCAGCTCAGAATCTTTTGCAACAGGGAATTTCCATCTTTCAGGATTTTATGATTGGTTGTGGAAATACATTTGATTGATTGATTGATTGGTTGAACCTCCATTCCCCCAGACAGGGGAGGTGGTATCCGAGGTCTCCCTGGGTGTCGACAACAAGGGCTTCGAGAGCGAGCGGGAGTCCGGGCAGGTGGAGGATGGGGATTGGCCTGTGCCAGAGGTGGAGGTCCGTGTGGATTGGGCCTTGGAGCTGCCAGTCAGAGTGTCGGTACCTAAGGTCCAGATCCACAGCCTGGTTCTGGACTTCTCAGCCGTGTCCTTCCTAGACGTGGTGGCCGTCAAGTCCCTCAGGCTGGTAAGTCTGACTCTACTACTAGTACTATCCATATGATATTCTATAGAATAGACTACAGTTCATTCAAAAACAAAAGATCCCTTACTACAGTGTTATAGTGAGTCATCTTTCTGACATCATTTGAGCTAGTGATCTACTGTATGAGCTTGTCAGTGCCCCAGCTCATGACAATGCACAAATGACACGACTAAAGGAACAAAAACCCTCTGTATGGTTCAGAGGCGGTCGGTGACGTTTAAGATGAGGGAGGACTATTATTTTTTTAATGAGCATGGCCTTATTTCTATTACAGCATATTGGATGACTGTCATTCATTTTCCATTCACCCAGTTCAATGTAACATCAATAGGTTTAGGCTACATGATACTCACATTTTCCCTATACCCATCATGATGTTGCTACAACCTAGTCTATGAATGAAAGTTTACAACGTAGGTGCACAGGTCGAGAGAAGAATTAGAGACAGACAGTGACATATTCAATACTGCATCGCACACTCTTGCATGCATCTAACTGATCTAGGATATAATCATTAGTCCAACAGTTGCAAACGAGAGTTTCTTTTGGACAAATTCAGTTATGTTTATCCCGTTTCGTTCTGTTTGCTCCCATTTAAGAAATGTTTTTCAACAGAATCGGTGGAATGAATACACCCCTGATCACATGCAAAAACAGTTCACTTTTATAGCAGACACATACAAACAGCATGATAATTTTGGCCATTGTATAATTCCTTCTCACATCTACATCCTCCTCTCACCTTTTCCCTTCGCTTGTGGACTTCAGTGGACAACACATCAGCTGACTGTGACCAGGCAAAAAAAAACTTTCCAAGCCAAACCTTCATATCATAACCGTTAACCATTACACACAGTCTACATCATTGTCACCATATTAGCTAACATCATAGTCAACATAGCTACTAGTACTAACGTGTTAGTAAACCCGCTACAATCATGCAGTACAGTGTACAGTCAGCAAGCAGTTTAGCGGTTACACCAACTGGCCCCGGTGGCAATAAATTCAGTGTTGGATAGCCATAGCCAGCTAGCTAACATAGCATCCCTCTCAGTATGAGCCAAGTGTTTGAGTAGGCTAAACTAGCCAGCTGCATTCGCTAGCTAAGTGAAAGTGAAAACAAAATACAACAAAATATTCCTATCTCTCTCTCTCTCTCTCTCGATTCTCCTTCATTTTTAAATAAATAAATTTGTTCAAAACTGTTCAACTTTATCTCTCTTTGACTACTCTTTGAGTCATTTTATGCATTGCAGTGCTAGCTAGCTGTAGCTTATGCTTTCAGTACTAGATTCATTCTCTGATCCTTTGATTGGGTGGACAACATGTCAGTTCATGCTGCAAGAGCTCTGATAGGTTGGAGGACATCCTCCGGAAGTTCTCATAACCACGGGAAGTAGTTTGGGGGGTGCTGGAAATTTATATTAATATAAATAAATACAAATCTGATTTTTCAGGGGGTGCTGCAGCACCCTCAGCACCCCTAATTCCCACGGCTATGGTCATAATGACTGTGTAAGTCTATGGAAGGGGGTGAGAACCATGAGCCTCCTAGGTTTTGTATTAAAGTCAATGTACCCAGAGGAGGACAGAAACTAGCTGTCTTCCGGCTCCACCATTGTGCTACCCTACAGAGTGCTGTTGAGGCTACTGTAGACCTTCATTGCAAAACAGTGTGTTTTAATAAATGATTTGGTGACGTGAATATATTTAGTATAGTTGTATCTAAAAATGCTAACTTTTTTTGTTTGTTATGATGGTCCTCCCCTTCTTCCTCTGAGGAGCCTCCACTGGAATGGTTCAACAACCTCAGAATACTAATTTAAATTATGCCCTGTGGCTGCTCTGTTTACTGTAGCAATCTCAGGGCGCAGGAATGCACTTCATCAGAGGGTTTGTGTGTTTAGTGATATCAGAGCTTATCCTTGTGAGATAAATGGCCTGGTGTCACACTAATCTATCCCCCTCTGTCCTCTACAGGTCATTAAAGAGTTCCTACGCATCGGAGTCAATGTCTACATCGCAGGCTGTGACGGTACTGTTTGGGATAGAAGAATACAGTATATGTCACTATTTAAATCTTGAGCATAGTAAGCAGTGTTATCAGGACAGTGCTATCACTTTATTACAAATAATTATGCTGTGAAATGTTGGTTCAATGCTGCCAAGTTGATTAGAATTAACTAAAAGCAGATTTTACTATCAAAATGTCTATGTCATAATAATGGTTGTGTTTTGTTGGCATGCTTGGAGGTTCACATTCTGATAACTGGTGGAGTCTGTACCAGTCTGTTTCAGCACTAGACAGCTTTGCCTTCTGCACTGGGTTCTTTGCTGTTGTTATTGCTCTCTCTAACCGGCATCTAACACTTCAGATGAAATCGTACAGAAAATGGAAGCCTTGGCCTTCTTCGACGAGGAGGTTACACGAGATCTCCTCTTTCTCTCTGTCCACGACGCCATCCTCTTCATCAAACTGGAGACAGCCAATGGGAGCATGCAGGATGCCATGGTTGAGGGGGTGAGGGCCTCGGAAAGCGGTGGTTTATTCTCTGATTTGAGTTGATGCTCAAACAACTGAGTAAAGACTGTATTAACCTTGCCATCCTGTCTTTGTCTGTGACCAGCTTTCTCTAATGCAGGATTGCAAGGAGCCACCGCCTTTCACTGAGGAAGAGGACCTGATTGAGACCTACGACAACCAGCATAGAGTGAGAACTATTTTCATCACTCCATTCTCTTTTATTGTCAATCGCATCAGAATGTTTGACAGCCATAAGATTGTCCGCTATTCATCCGAGTCTCTCTGCTCATCCATAGGCAATCCATGGACTCTCCAACTAACACAGAGACGCAGAAGAGCTGACCATGTATCTGTGTTCTCTGTGAACAGAGGATCAACCAGTATACATTACTTTCCATAAGGGACCACGGTCAAATCAGGGGACACTGACGATGGATTTCCCCCAGACTACAGCTCTAACTCAGGGGAGGGTACACTTAGCCAACTGAGTGTAACTTTGGACTTTGGAGTGGACTAAGAGGGTGATTTGAAGCAGCCGATCATTGATATCTCTCTTTAACAACCATAATGTATCTTAATTATATCAATTAATAATAAACTAATTTAGATGTATTTATTTATATTATTCTAAACTCTCTGCTATGTCAAGGCCCTTCTCCTTTACAAGTGTACTAATATCAATAGGGATGAACTACAACAGGAGTTAGGCATGTCCTTTTCCTTGTGCGCAATTAGACAACAGGACCATTGTTTGTGTTTGTGTCGAGGGCTTTCAGAAGAACAAATGCATAAATACAAAAGTCCTGCTCATCCGTGCAGCCGCAGTTGATCTGTGTTATAAACACTCAGTTTCCTCCCTCCCGAGATGAGCACTCCCATGGGGTGGAAGGGACATCGGAGGACCTCAGCTGAACCTGGAGGAGGGAAGCAGAGACACTTCTGTTTTATTTGTGACCTACTTAGTTAAATGGAGTCCAGAAACAAGAGTGGTACTACATCCCAGATCCCTTCACAGACTTCTTCTCCTCGACCCATCCACTGCACAGGAAGTGATGTCATACAGGAAGATTTGAAGTGTGTTTAAACAAAGATTGTCCATTTATTGACAAGATATTAGAGTGACTGCTCTACCAATGGAAATACATGTCCTCAAAGACGGAAGGCAGGCGGAAGGCGGCGAGATCAGGTGAGATTCTAGCCAATGAGAGAGCAGATACGCGTGTGAACAACAGGCCATAGAGATAGATAGAGGACTCATCTTTGTATCTGTGCCATTATAGCGTCTGTACCAGCATTGGCAGCGCCATTGAAGCTATCTCAATTTTAAAGTAGTCAGTGTTTTTCTTTTTCATTAGCTGATTTCTCCCGACTCATTGCCTGAGGACTCAAACTGAATTATTCTGCTGCTCTATCATTCGCTACATACTTCAGTCTGAGACTGCCATCATTGAAGTCGTTTGTGGTGATGTCAAAATGTGGGGTGTTGTACAAAACAAAGTCATCCGCGATTGGATCATCTCTAACCAAGCGTAGTATCAAAGCCAATGACAAATTTTCAAACGCCGCTTTATCCTCGTGTGTTCTGGCTCTGGGCCAACCCATCGGTTTCTGGGACCAATCAGATGGTCTAGAACGGATTTCCATTCTAGAAATCGTCGGGGAGTTACTTAGATCCAGACTCATTGCAGAGAAGGAACTAACATCTGTGGGCATGGAGTAAGCGTTTTGCTGGAGCAAGGAGTTTGGGTAGCCAGGCAACCCAACTCATAGGAATCCCCACCCAGTTGATTATTTTTAAATGGTGAAAGCCCTCAATGGCAATGTCCATGCTAAAATGGGTTATATCCATGATGAGTCTATCTATCTCTATGACAACAGGCACAACTCCGATATAAAGTGTTGGTTTTGGGGAACTTGCATTCGTAACAACCTAACCATTACAAAACGTATATTCAATCAAATAAGCCTCACGTAGCAAATTATCAATGACATTTTTTGTTGACCAAATTCAATGCAAAAATTCCTCACTTCGTTAGCTTATTTTTGTGGACAGATTTTGGGCGGAGTAAAACCTTTCGCTTCGCCTCTTCCTCTCTGGTTTAAAGGGTTTGGTTGTTTGTTTTATATTAAGGCCATTACAAGATGAATGATGCAACGTTGCGTTCTCAGCCGTCAACACTAAAAGGCAGAATAGACTGTGTACTAGCAATACCAAGAGCAGAATTGTAAAGTTGTTTTTCTTTTAATCATGTCTAAATATGGACTGCAAGCATTTCTGCTGGCTTTGAAGAGATTTTTGTAATATTTCTGCATTTTATTGTACAATTAAAGCTTTGTGGAATATTACATTTTGTGTCGTATTTCCTTTCCCAGATATCCTTATCTGCCTCTGGCCGTGTGCGAGGTATGAGTTGTTTGTGCAGATTACGGCCCTAGTTTTCCTCTGATGTTCCTGTGTGGGTTACTGTGAAGTAAGCTTGATAGTGTTGTGTTAGTAATTGTGGGACAATGTTTACTTTGCTTTCAAATCTGACACCTACTGGAGCATTGTGTAAAGGCATTTATCACCTTATGCACACATTCACTTTCACACACAGGAACAGACACCCTAACAGACACACAAACACACACACACACACATATGGCCTTCGTTCTTCACCACATTGGACTACGGTGGCTGGGTGAGTGTGAACTTGACTTTCCATGTTTCTCATAGAAGGTATATTCAACACTTGTTTTTAAGAGTTATGTTTCATTTTATCACTTGGGGGAGTACAATCTTACTAGATGGGAGCGGCAAGAACTTGTACAGTGGGTTGAGTAGTGTAAAGCCAGCTTCAAAAATAAGTATTGCTTTCTGTTCAGTCACTAACATAGTCACTACTGTAAGACTCACACCTTTTTATCAGTTTGTGTCTATTTCAGTGAGCAACTACCTCACTATTTGACTGTTGCATCTATTCAGATCAAGGTGCTATATCTATAAGCAGGTTACTGTTTCAGTATGTACAAATTGCTCCATTCTTAATGATTGTGAAACGATAGCCCCATTTACACCTGGTTCTAACTTGGGTCCTTTTTCCTGATCTTATCCACGTTCTGTTTGTGCCCACATTTTTTGACAGGTGTAGACAATCAAAAGACCCATTGTGATCTGATTGAAATCAGATCATCCTGTCCACCTCCGGTTTTCAGACACACATTGTGTCTGGGTATCTTACAAGTGTAGACAGATCTGGACAGAGAATCCATTTAAATCATAATTCTTCCGCCCTATAAAATAATTGACAGGCAGCACCATTGACTGATTACATCAATATGCGTCCAACAAGAAATAAATAAATACATAACATTTTGAAAGAATAGCTGTGAAATAATTTACATAAAGGAAGGGACGAGGAAATCTGGTCACAATGCAGACACAGTGGACAGATGACAGACACATTTTAACGCCATGTGTACACATTTTTGGAAATACACTTGGGCACAATCAGAATGTTGACAAAATCAGAGCAAAGGACTCATGTCAGCGCCAGGTATCAACGGAGCTTAGAGCATCACTCACCTGATCTGCTTTCATGGTGAACATTATGATTATATTATCAGTAATTAATATTTGACAGCATCTGTAAACTTTATAAACCATGTCTTGGGTGTGAGATTGTTAAATAATTTTGTTGTGACGATGGGTTTATTGTGGTCTAATCTCCACCGGTGGATGTGACTGTAGATATTTATTACTTGGGTTTAAAGTCTACATTGTAAAAACACCCTTAAAAGTCTTCAGCACATTCTAGTAGGTGCTATAGTTGGTAGGATTCTCCCATATAGAACCTGTTCCTAGGGACAACCTGACATACATTGTTTTCTCTGCTGAAGACTACCGTACTGTTGATTGGTTGTTCTATAATTATTAGTATGTTGTATAGGCCATGCCAACTCATATCAGGAGTGATTCATTGATTTAATGATTTACTGACTATTTGAATACTCACAAAATGATACATGGAAAAGTACATAGGTTATGTTCATTCATATACAGTGGGGAAAAAAGTATTTAGTCAGCCACCAATTGTGCAAGTTCTCCCACTTAAAAAGATGAGAGAGGCCTGTAATTTTCATCATAGGTACACGTCAACTATGACAGACAAATTGAGAAAAAAAATCCAGAAAATCACATTGTAGGATTTTTAATGAATTTATTTGCAAATTATGGTGGAAAATAAGTATTTGGTCACCTACAAACAAGCAAGATTTCTGGCTCTCACAGACCTGTAACTTCTTCTTTAAGAGGCTCCTCTGTCCTCCACTCGTTACCTGTATTAATGGCACTTGTTTGAACTTGTTATCAGTATAAAAGACACCTGTCCACAACCCTCAAACAGTCACACTCCAAACTCCACTATGGCCAAGACCAAAGAGCTGTCAAAGGACACCAGAAAACAAAATTGTAGACCTGCACCAGGCTGGGAAGACTGAATCTGCAATAGGTAAGCAGCTTGGTTTGAAGAAATCAACTGTGGGAGCAATTATTAGGAAATGGAAGACATACAAGACCACTGATAATCTCCCTCGATCTGGGGCTCCACGCAAGATCTCACCCCGTGGGGTCAAAATGATCACAAGAACGGTGAGCAAAAATCCCAGAACCACACGGGGGGACCTAGTGAATGACCTGCAGAGAGCTGGGACCAAAGTAACAAAGCCTACCATCAGTAACACACTACGCCGCCAGGGACTCAAATCCTGCAGTGCCAGACGTGTCCCCCTGCTTAAGCCAGTACATGTCCAGGCCCGTCTGAAGTTTGCTAGAGTGCATTTGGATGATCCAGAAGAGGATTGGGAGAATGTCGTATGGTCAGATGAAACCAAAATAGAACTTTTTGGTAAAAACTCAACTCGTCGTGTTTGGAGGACAAAGAATGCTGAGTTGCATCCAAAGAACACCATACCTACTGTGAAGCATGGGGGTGGAAACATCATGCTTTGGGGCTGTTTTTCTGCAAAGGGACCAGGACGACTGATCCGTGTAAAGGAAAGAATGAATGGGGCCATGTATCGTGATATGTTGAGTGAAAACCTCCTTCCATCAGCAAGGGCATTGAAGATGAAACGTGGCTGGGTCTTTCAGCATGACAATGATCCCAAACACACCGCCCGGGCAACGAAGGAGTGGCTTCGTAAGAAGCATTTCAAGGTCCTGGAGTGGCCTAGCCAGTCTCCAGATCTCAACCCCATAGAACATCTTTGGAGGGAGTTGAAAGTCCGTGTTGCCCAGCGACAGCCCCAAAACATCACTGCTCTAGAGGAGATCTGCATGGAGGAATGGGCCAAAATACCAGCAACAGTGTGTGAAAACCTTGTGAAGACTTACAGAAAACGTTTGACCTGTGTCATTGCCAACAAAGGGTATATAACAAAGTATTGAGAAACTTTTGTTATTGACCAAATACTTATTTTCCACCATAATTTGCAAATAAATTCATTAAAAATCCTACAATGTGATTTTCTGGATTTTCTTTTCTCATTTTGTCTGTCATAGTTGACGTGTACCTATGATGAAAATTACAGGCCTCTCTCATCTTTTTAAGTGGGAGAACTTGCACAATTGGTGGCTGACTAAATACTTTTTTTCCCCACTGTATGAGACATGTTTATTTATTGTACTTGTCAATGCTGCATTGACAGCATCAAGCCAATTGTATTCACATATGACGAATCAACAATAATTGTACTTCTAAATTACTTACTTACTTACAAAAACCTACACACAAAAACTTAAAACGCAGACAGACATCACAAACAGTTATTACACAGTTATATTAGTCATTCTTTACATACCTCAATCACATCACTGTCAAAATAGGTCACAACCAAGTCACTCCCCTCACCTTGCTCTGTGACAGACTGTTCTTTTCTTTAATCTACCTTTATGAGTGGTAATAGGGAGTTAGGGGAAACTGTTTGTCCTTGGGGTCGTTAACGGAGTGATCCAGCCTTTATCAGCCATTTGAAATTTGACCTCGACACACATATCATAGCCTTGGAGAAAAAAAGGCCTGGTCTATAACAAACAGAACAAAATAGCATGATGAGGCAGTAGAAATTAATCATGTTCATCTGATGATGTGCTTCTTTTGATTTAGCAGATGCTATCTTGATTAAATATAACAAAAACATGAGCATGTCAAAACAGACGCAGGTTAGCGTTTTTTGTCATGAATCTTTTTCTGGAAGCACTAGTGGTCACTAGCTGGCACAGTCGCAAAGTCATAAAATCAGATTTGAAACCTAACCATAACCTTAACCCTAACCTTAACTACACTGCCAACAGTAATGCCTAACCATAACCTTAAATTAAGACCAAAAAGTTCATTTTTGTTTTTAATGGATTTTTACAATATAGACAATTTTGACTTTGCATCTAGAGGAAATCGCTCACTTCTGCCTCCAGGGCAAGATTCATGACAATAAACTTCAACCTGCGAAACAGACACCCCAATTATGTTGCTCCGGGTACTGTAGGTAATAAATATACAATAAAAACAGAGAATAAAGTAACCTTCGCCTACACACACATGCACATACATACACACACACACACACACACACACGCAGACACACACACACACCTATGAGGTAATTCCCACAGACATGCTATTTTCGCTTGACTGGAATGCTGCATTGAAAGCTAACAAAAACATGTACTATTTTACAGTGATAAAACTGTGATGATAACATAAAGCAGAGATACCTGTAGCTTATACAACTGGCCACGCAACAAGATCTTAAGTCAAAGTTAAGATGTTTTCATAGAGAGGGAAAATTCCATTTGATCTGGTCCATCATTTCTGCCGCAGGGTTCCCCAATAGGCGGGCCACGTGGTTAGAAAATCTGTTCCCAAGTATTCCCAAGCATGAATAGAGAGGCATATGTCATCGTATCCCAGTGTAATCAAGGGTTGAAATGTTTCTGTTTTTGTCAAATACTATATCTGTTTGGGCTTCTTGAGGTAAATTTGCAGTGTACAAATTATTTATGACTATGTTCCAGCCCCCCGACCATTCACTCAAGAAAAAATGGTCCCATGTCTGAATGTAATTAGGGACCCCTGATTTATGGTGTATATAGATAGGCTGTAAATATATATGTTGTAGGCCTTTGTTTGACACAAGGGGTAAGCATGTACTATAGATATGATGAAATTGGGTCATAACAGTAGGGACAAAACAATGAGTGTTATATTTTTACATTGCTATTCTTGAATTTCTTCAGATGTATGCTTTAGATAGGCTTCATGTAAGACATACTGTTAAGTATAACAAGACATCCCCTGCACTGACACTCCAACCACAGATGAACAGTAATATCCCTTCTGTGTCGCTGCAATGAATCCCACAACATTAACCAGTTTGAAAGTTGAGAGCGGGTTATTATTGTATAGTAGTAGTACTACCCCTCATCATACTCATCCATGTTTAACCTAACCCCAACCCTAACCTGAACCTCTGCCACGAAACGTCCACTGATCTCCAGTGTACAGCCACGACCACTGTCCAGTCCTCCCCAGCCTGCCCATAAGTGGGGATCCCAGACACACTCAGTCATCATTGAGAGTTGAGGCACTGTGCCAGGGCATTTATCTATAAGAACAATGGTCAAGGATAAGGCAGGGATGGTGTGTGACGACTGCATCATAATTGCTGTTAATAATTAGAGTTATGAACGATAAGCAACCCGGTAGAGGGGATTTATGGATAGCAACATTCCCAAGGGTCCCAGATAATCTCAGGGTGTTCCTCTGTGCGGAGAGAAAGAGAGAGAAAGAGAGGCAAAGTTTGGACACACTGAAGCTGGTTACACAGATAAACTAGTAAGGTAAGAGTTATGTATTATGTATTATTCTAGTACATTGCTTATCATATCATTACTATTAAAAGATAGATCAATTAAGATACTTACAGTAGGCTACTTTCTGTCTTTCCATCTGATATCTGGATGTGGCAGTTGGTGACCGAACACTTTTGTATTACCTTTAGTAAAAACTATTTTTAATATAGGATAACCTTGCCTAGTTCTCCTGTGTATTATAATGGTATCAGAACCCTTCTTTAACCCAGACCACTCTAACCAGGTCAAAGCTGACAGGCAGCACAGGCCCTGCCCAGCCATGCCAGTCACAGCTGGTCCACTGGACAGCACAGAGCTGTGACACTAATGGCACAGGCTGATGTAGTTAGATAGCGTGTGGCTGTAGCTGTACCTTTGTTGTGCAACAGCTCCACAGTAATCATCTTTGTGAAGTTACTTTCAAAGGCAGGAGGGAAAGATATGACAGGAACCTGTACTAAAATGTGATTGATGGGTCTCAGAGACCCTGTGAGGAACAGGTGCCGCACCACTCATCAAGAAGAAGAGGGTAAAGATGAAAAAGTATGTTGTCACCAGGCCACTCTACTCAGAGGACGCCTTCGCAGACGAACATGAGAAGATCCACAGGTACCATAAGACCGTGCGGCACCATGTCAAGCAGTACTTCACGTAAGAATCAATCAAGTTTCTTCTGTTATTTTGCTTTTGTTGTTTTGTGTAACACTGAAGGTAACCTTATGGTAAGCTGCAGTGAATGGCTCAACAATTCGGCCTAGATTCAATCAGATCAAGCGTTAACCGGCGATAGCAGACACTCGCATAGCTGGTGTTTTGGCAGTGTCGGACGTGTAACTGCATTAAGAGCTGTCAAATCGGTGAGTGGCTGCTCCTGTGGTCATTGTCACGAAGCCACACCCGTCCCACTAGCGTTTAGTTTAGAACAATAAAGTGTAGGCTAATAGAAATATTATCATTAAACTAAATCATAAGGATTTCTATCAGCCTAATGGAGGTGTAGATGACCACACACGTTCCAGTGTTCCAACTTGTAACAAGGCTGCATGGGATTAGAATTGATGTGACTCAGAGCATCCAATGGCAATGTCTGTGATAGGTATACTGCCGGAAGTCGTTTTCTGATTTGACAGCTCCAATGCAGTTACACCTCAGACATCGCCGAAATAAAAACAATGAAACTGCTATGCAGTTGTCAGTTATCGCGGGTTAAGACAGAACTGATTGAATCTAGCCCTTCATCTAGTTATTACAACTCAATTCACTATAGTAGTTTTGAAAGCTTGAGATAACTGTAGGCTACTCCCTTGTTGTAATGTTACACCTTTGGACAGTTGCTTTTGCAACTATTAGTAACTAATGTCTGTGGAGACTAACTAAACATGGTGTGTGTGTTAACTGTAGTTGTGACCTCAAGCGCGCTAAGAACGCAGCGCTCTCTCTGCTGCCCTTCATTGGTTGGATGAGAATCTACCAGCTGAAGGAATGGTTGCTGAGTGATATTGTATCTGGGGTCAGCACTGGACTGGTAGCTGTTCTACAAGGTGAAGCTAATACCCACACTCTAACACACCTCAATCAACCAGTGTGCATCTTCGGATCCATCAAAGCAGTTCATATAGCACTTTTTGAGAAATAATGTTATAAAGAACTGTAGGCCTCCTCAGTTAACGTCCCAAAAACATCAACTTTGAGATAGAGAGAGAGAGTGCGGTTGTTGAAAATGAAGTAAGAATATCGATTAACTATGATTTCAATGGTAATCAAGACCGATAGTGGTATCATCTAAAATACATTACAATTTCTGGTCCTAGACACCTATTAATGGTTGTTTATTAAAAGAAGAGATGGTAACGTATCTTATTTAGCAGGCATTATTATCACAGTATTAGCATTGACACACAGTAGAGTCAATAGATACTTAAAACAGCTGGATCATGATGACTCTTGAACGCTGTCGTAGTCTCGAGTGACTAATGGTGGAGTTATTTAACATGCACTGTAAACTGTTGTTAATTGTTTTTGTTTGATTGACAGGTCTGGCGTACTCCCTGCTGGCCTCCCTCCCTCCATGGTACGGACTCTTCACTGCCTTCTTCCCAGTGATCGTCTACTTCTTCCTTGGCACTTCCAGACATATCTCAGTAGGTAAGTACTGCGCATGTGTGTGTGTGCATGTACAGTATTTTGCTCTGACCATCACAAGCTATAACACCTTTTTACTGTACTTACCACCGTCTCTCTGCCCATCTCTCCACTTTATATCCCCCGCTTCCTCATCTTCGATCCCTCTCTCCTTCTCCTCACCCCACTCTCTCCAGGGGCATTCCCTGTTCTGAGCCTCATGGTGGGTGCAGTGGTGACGAGGCTGGTGCCTGACGAAGGCCCCCCAGTCAACATCACTGGGTTTGAGGGGCTGACCAGCGATGAGCAGAGAGTAATGGTGGCCGCCTCTGTCACCTTCCTCATGGGGATAATGCAGGTAAAACACCATCATTATCTCAGCATTATCACTCATGTACTGTACATTACTCATATCTCTCTGTAATCTGAATCTAAAATGAACAATGACTCCCTCTCCCTATCTATAGATGGTGTTCTCCCATATTCTAACATGAGTCTTCTGCTTCTCTCCCAGCTGGCCATGGGTCTGCTGCAGGTAGGCTTCATCGTCATGTACCTGTCAGACACGCTGGTGTCTGGGTTCACCACCGCGGCTGCCGTCCACATCCTGGTGTCCCAGCTGAAGTTTGTGTTGGGCCTGGTGGTGCCGGGACTCAGTGGACCGCTGTCCATCATTTATGTGAGTCAAGGAAAAGAGACAGGATGAGGTCAAATGTCTTTCAATGCGACAGTATGATTTTTTCTACTGATATCCAAATATGCAATGACTTAGCTATGACAGAGATATATTAACTAACTCCCTCATATCTTATCCCTCAAATCTGATCTATTTCTATAGCTCTGAGGAATAAAACTGTGTTGATAAGCCAAAAGCTAAACAAGTGTCTCATTGTATCTTATCTTACACAGTTAAGCACTGGTCTTCCTCAAGTGCCCCCAATATTTCAGAAAAAGCTATGTCATGCATCATGGCTTGGTGTAGAGACCTCTGACTGAACTCTCACAGCCTGTAACTGGTTCTTAATTACTGTCGTCAATATTAACTGATGTCTTCCTCAGACCCTGGAGAAGATCTTTGTCCAGATCGAGAAGACCAACGTGTGTGACCTGGTGACATCCATATTGATCATGGTGGTGGTGTTCGTAGTGAAGGAGATCAACGACAGATACAAAGCCAAGCTGCCTGTTCCCATCCCCATAGAGGTTATCATGGTGAGTGGCACTGTGTGCACTATGTCATCACAACTTGGGGTTCAGCTGTATATGTCAGCATACACACAACAGAACTGGGGAAACATTGTGGCGAGAACCAGCCTCATACGGGGCACCATTGAATGTACGCTCTTAGAGAAAAGGGTTCCAAAAGGGTTCTTCTGCTTTTCCCATAGGAGAACCCTTTTTGATTCCCAATGGGATCTATCTGGAAACAAAAGTGTTGGACCTGGAACCAAAAAGGGTTCTACAAAGGGTTATCTTACGGGGACAGCTTTGTGTAAAAGTTGGCAAGGCAACCAAATTCTCTTTAAATATACTGTTTTATCACCAGATTGCATTAGTCCTGCTAATAACTGATAAATTGATTTTGGTAATGACTTTCGCAGACTGTCATCGCTTGTGGCGTTTCCTATGCATTCAACTTCCGGGCGAATTATAAAGTTGATGTTGTCGGACGTATTCCAGTGGGGTAAGCACATATAAAAAGCTGTTTGCTGCATGTTAAAATGGCTAAGAGTAAATGGGAAAAGAATCTAACAATATCTCTCCTTCTCAATCTGTTAGGTATGAGTCACCAATGGCCCCAAACATGCAGATCTTCGGGCAGACTGCTGTTGAGGCGTTCCCTATGGCCATAGTGGGCTTTGCTGTAGCCTTCTCTGTTGCCAAGGTCTACTCTGTCAAACACGATTACATCATAGACGGAAATCAGGTGAGTCCCAAAACCAGAACATTAGGAGGAGGGGTTGGAAGCCGAAGTGGTACAGAAAAATGTGCGGATAACTCAGTTTATTGTTGCCTGTGAATGAGGGGTGTAAGCCTAATACAAACTATCAACATAAGACTAATATCAGCGGTTCCAGAAAATGTATTTATACTTGTTTTGCTCTCTAGGAGCTGATAGCTTTTGGGGCCAGTAACATCTTTGGAGCAGCCTTTAAGTCGTTTGCAGCAAGCACAGCTCTCTCCAGGAGTGCGGTACAGGAGAGTACAGGTGGTAAAACCCAGGTAAACTACTACACCAAGAGGCTGTCTGAGGATACAGACAGACAACCATACTTAGAGTTCCTTCCTGTACAAGTTCTTTATCCAGGAGATGTAGCTGTAAACGTTATGAAATATTGACCTGTTTGGGTCTGCAATGACTGATAACTTATCATAGTCCAAACCAGATTGAATTGTACAAACAGGAGAGAGAAGGCGATATAAATTAGATGGTCGTGACTCTTGATCTACATAGTGAGGAATGAAAGAATTGACTCAGTGTTACAATGCACCAAGTTAATAAATAATGATAATTTATTAAATATATCAAAGAGAAACACTGCTTAAACAGTGCTTATCTGTAGTTGTTTTGTGAATAGCCAAATATGAGTAAAATACAGTAAGTGTTATTTCTTCATTTCAGATCGCTGGTCTACTGTCAGCACTCATTGTGATGGTCGTCACCTTGGCTATCGGGTTCTTATTGGAGCCACTCCCAAAGGTAAAACTCAGTCAGTATTTACAATATAATTGACTTTAGGAGTTGAATGATAGGGCAACATTTTGATTTCTGCCTAAATAGACAGAATATAATTATTTTTCATGAGATGGATATAAACAATAACTGGTAATGTTGCATAGTTTTAGAAAGTTCTGGAACTCACCTTTCTGTAAAAAAAAATATTGTTTTATAAATTGCTGAGGTGTACTCACTTTTAAGGACACAAGCTCAAGAACATAGTACAACTATAATGAAAATATAAAAAAATCCTATCTGAATTTGTTTTTTTTATTCAACAAAAGTGGGGCAATAGGGCTTGAAAAGACTGAAATGCTTCCTAAATATAGTAACAATCAAATGATAAACTACTTACTATAAGATTTCACCTTTCTTATAACTGGAAAATAAATATGATCATACTTAGTGGCAATACAATATTGGCACTATTTCATATATCACTATTTCATAAAAGTCCACTGAGCAGTGCAGAGACACCATTCAAATGTGTGCAGACACTTCAAGCACAAAGTGATTTCGTCCGTCTGTGACCAAGAGAAAGTGTTCTTGTTTCAATTCTATGAAACGATGTATTATGTTTGAAACAACAACTTTTGGATTCGCTAGACTTTCACCTTTCATGGGCTCTGTCATTTAGGGGAAGAGTGAATCGATTCTTTGTCTGGATAGGTCAGAAAATGTGACATGTTACTTCCTATGCAAATGTGGGGTCTGAAACCTGACACTTCAAGTCAGCTCTGCTGAGAGAGTGGAAGCGGAGAGCAGACAGATGGGGCTTTCTGGCACTATAAGACACGGGACCCTACGGCGTTCACCAAAATGTCAGTCGGAACCAGTCCAGAACCGCTCAAAGTCCCCCATATAGGGGACTTAACATCTAAGATTAGGACATTACATAATGAATCACACTGTATGAAGTAGATAAGAGCACTGTCATTTAGATGGAAGTCTTGTGCTACTCTTGTGACTGATCATCAAAGATGTCATTGCCTGACCTTTTCCCTCTGTGTTGACAGTCAGTGCTGGGGGCGGTGGTCATAGTCAACCTGAAGGGGATGCTGATGCAGATCAGAGAAGTCCCTTACCTGTGGAGGAGAGACCGGCCCGACTGTGTGAGTCTTCTGAGACACTCCCACTGAACTGCCCCTAAAATGGAAACAAGGAGTGATGTCTTTACCAACTGTAATAATGAACTCATATTTCCTCCCATCCCTTCCATCCCGCATCCCCCTGTACTCCCTCCCCTCCATTTCCTTATCCAGGTGGTGTGGCTGGTGACCTGCCTGGCTTCCATCCTGTTGGGGCTGGATCTGGGGCTGGCTGTAGGTCTGGGGGTCGAGCTGATCACTGTTGTCTTCAGGGCTCAGTTGTGAGTATGGGCACAAATCTCCAAATACCTCCAAAAAACATTGAACTTGTGTCTGTGTTTATTCTTTGTCAGTTTTCAATGTGATTGGAGGTGGACACACCAGGGTTGGGGTCAATTTGGAATTTCGGAATTTGATTCAATTCAATCCATGAATTGAAATTCGAATTTGAATTGGCCACACCCCACAGGAAGCAGAATTTGAATTAAATTTGAATTAAAGGAAGTAGATTTTAAGTCAAAGCAATTAAAATAAATTCAACTGAGACATGAAACATATGAGTCTCATTCCTTTGATAAATATTTTGACCCAAAAATCTGCCACCTCTTACTAAAGAATACAGATTAAAAAATTTTTTTAAAGGGATTATAACTCAGATGTCAGTATTTTATTTGTATTTTTACCCCAAGATGTTTAGTTGTTGCCTTCTATTTTGGAGTGTTTGATTTAATGCATTGTGGGAAATGTAATTTTCCAAATATTTAATAACATGTAAGTGAATTATGAATTATTACAGACAACCTACAAAATTATCTTCGAATATTTCCAGACCACTGTTAATAATTTAAAACTATTTTTAGGAGAATGAGTTTTAAAAATGAAATGTTTCAAGAACTTGTTAAACATAGTATTGGTAACCATACATGATGTCAAAATAAACATGTGCATAATGATGTATGGAATAAATGATCCATTTTAATTAAAATGAATGTCATTGAATTCAATTCTACTTCCTTTAATTCAAATTCAATTCACATTCTGCTTCCTGTGGGGTGTGGCCAATTCACATTAAATTCAAATTCAATAATTGAATTGGAATTAAAGACCAATTCACAACTCAATTCAGAATTGACCCCAACCCTGGGACACACTGTCATAGTGACATGTCTGCATACATTTTTTTCCAGCCCACGTTGCAGTGTCCTGGCCAATATCACAGGAACAGATATCTACAAAGACCGCAAGGATTACATGAGTGTGAGTAAGCTGTAATGTGGACTAAAGACACTCACCAATATATTTGTATCTTATAAGACTGTGAAGATGGTGTGTCTACATGGTCCTTGTTCTATTGTTTCTACATGTCTTTCCAGATCTATGAGCCAGAGGGTGTTAAGATCTTCAGGATACCTTCACCCATCTTCTTTGCCAATATCGATTTTTTCAGAGGCAAGCTGGTGGAAGCTGTAAGTAAGCAATTATACACAATTAGACATCTAAAATGAAGCACTCTGCCAAACACATTTACACATAGGCCATCTGCATTACAATTTCCATGACATGAGCCAATAAGGTAATGATTCACAGATCTATTTATTAAGACATCTTATTTTCTCATCGGATTTGATCCAATGGAAAAGGGTCATAAAGAATGATCAAAGAAACTCATGAAGGTCAATACCACCTCAGTGTATGAGGTAATATAGTATACCAGGTTGTATAGCAATAGTGCCCATACAGTGTTACTACAGTTTAACTTGCACCTTACTAAACACTAAGCACATGCAGATAAGAGAAAGTTTAACCTTGATCTGTATGATGGTCAAGGCAGTGGTAAACAATATACCCCATTCACAATAAAGCCCATTTGTAACAGTTACTCCTACTTTCATGTGTGCAATTACCAATTAGGGTTCAACTTGACTTTGATGTGTTTTCAGGTTGGCGTTAACCCTTTGAGGGTGTTGAGAAAGAGAAACAAAGCGCTGAGGAAGATCAGGAAACTTCTAAAGAAAGGAAAGCTGCAGATGACATCTGTGAGTAGTGGTGCACTTAACCGTTGCCCTTAGAAACCCATAAAAATATAACTTCCACTCACAAAGTTACCCTGGTAACACTTTGCAAGAGCCCCCAATGTCATAACGTTTCATTCAAACGGCCATAAGCATGTCATAAATCAGTCATGCCCAAAACATTAGTTTCACACCTGGCAACAACATACTTTTAGCAATCCAAAATCAACAGACATCAAGCACAAGCTGCAGGACTCGTAGGTAGTCGTCCCCACACATGCCTTATCAGAATGGTCTTGGGGATGCAGGTAAATGAAAAACAAATGAATCATCATCCCATAGTGATGGGTGGACCTCCAAAGGTCACCTTCTACATGTAGTCAGGTTTTCACAATAAGACGTTGTGGTAATGTTGTGGTTCTCCCGGTGCAGAAAGGCCTACTGCTCACCAGCTCTGGTCCCATTGAGGAGTCTGAGGATGAGAGCAACATGGAGGATCTGGACCAGCCCACTGACTTCAAGGACCTTCCTGTCCAGGTGAACTGGAACTCTGAGCTTCCTGCCAACATCCAAGTCCCCAGAGTAGACGTCCACAGCCTGATCCTGGACTTCTCTGCCGTCTCCTTCCTCGACATCTCTGCCCTTAAGGGACTCAAAGTGGTAAAACGAAACTCTTCTGTTACAACCCTGGGGAATGTGGGGATGATTGTATATTTTACTACTTGCTGTGTACTGATATTTTGCTGTGTTCTATAGGCACTCAAAGAGCTAATTCGGGTTGAAGTTGAGGTCTACATTGTGGCATGTGACGGTAAGCTGGTTTAAGACAAGCCATCTATCCCATCCATTTGTTCTCCCTTCTTCTCTTTGACACTGAATTCAATCACTCTGAAACAAAAAGAAGTGAAGTGATTGATCTAACGATATCTGTCCCTTGTGTCCAAAGCGTACATCCTGGAGAAACTGCACAGCTGTAAGTTCTTTGACGACGAGGTGAAGTCGTCCATGTTTTTCCTGACCCTCCATGATGCCATGCTGCATATCCTGGAGAAACATCCAGTAAACTCTGAAAACACGAAAGTCTGCGAAAAGGTATAACATTACACCTATAGAAAAATATTGTGTATCTACTGACGTTTCTACCCTTATAGACTAGATAAGAGGTGCCAAAACTTATCTTGGCTCACATCGGTTCATTCACAGGAACATGTCTCATTCTTGTGAATCATGTTGTCTTACAGGTTATAACAACAGCCACTATCTATGGCAACCAATGCAATGGTGTGTCCAGTTTGCGTAGCAGGGACAAATTTGTACATGTAAGTAACAGAGACCCATCAAATCTATTTGTCATTGTCTTTTCTACATTTGTAATGAATAGTCAACACCAATCCCTTTTAAATGATAACTCTCGTAATGTTGCAACTCATGTGGAGGTACAGGTCATTCTAAAAAATCTAGGTACAAAGTACAGTAAGATGAGCTGACATAAAACAAAATCTAAACTAAAAGTATCTCTTTGCTCTCCCCAGGTCTCAGAACCAGAAACCAAGTTCTAGTTCCAGAACGACACTCTTAGATGTCAGTATTTTAAGAGTTCTTCGGCTGTCCCCATAGGAGAACCCTTTGAATAACCCTTTTTGGTTCGACGGTAGAACCCTTTCCACAGATGGTTCTACATGGGAACCCAAAAGAGTTCTACCTGCAACCAAAATGGTTCTATTTGGAACCAAAAAGGGTTCTCCTATGGGGACAGCTGAAGAACCCTTTTGGAACCAATTTTTTAAAGAGTTTAGTGGTGTGTACAGTCCTTTCATTTCCTGGGATGACATGCATTTCCTGTGATCGCTGTGCTTTCTGGTGATAATTGGCATAAGGACACATGATGCTATCCTAAATTGGACACCATACAGTAACCATCCTTACACAGGATACCACCTATTGAGCTAATAATTTATTTTGTACTGTTAAACAGATACTCAATGGCAAGCATATTATCAGAACATTTCATTCATATCATGTACTTATTTTCTCAAATTGAATCAGAAGTTGTTGTTTTTTAATATCTTGACAATGTTGCATTTTAAACTTGTACATAGGGATTTTATAGGAATGTTTACATTGATGTATTTTATGTGTAAAATAAATGTACTTCTTAGCACAAAGTTTTTCCGCCAGCAAGAAATGAAGCAATATGTGTTCGGAAATCTGAACGTCCTATAACTGATATACTGATAAGAGTAGGCAACATAACTAATTATAGGATGACTAACATGTGGTTTGATATATTGGTCACAGATAAAGCCCTGATAAGAGAGATTAATGATTAAGTAGAGATCTTTGACAAACTCTTCTGGGGCTACAAGAGTAACCATGATAGATTAAGTTGATGGAGTTTAGAATGGGTATTTCCAGTATTTCCAGTATACACATGTGTGGCAACACCTCAATGGATCCAAAAGAGCACTTTCATTCTGATAATAACAGTGATAAGAGATGAGGACTGGCGACTGTCTCAATGTTTACATACCCTTAATCAACTGATCCATTCGCCTGATTTGGATCACACATATTGCTCTAGAAATGCCATCATGAATTCTACACAGTAGGTATACACTACCAGTCAAAAGTTTGGACACACCTACTCATTCAAGGGTTTCTTTATTTTTACTATGTTTTACATTGTAGAATAATAGTGAAGACATCAAAACTTTGTAGTAAACAAAAAAGTGTTAAACAAATTAAAGTATATTTTATATTTGAGAATCTTCAAATAGCCACCCTTTGCCATGATGACAGACTTTCTTTTTTTTCTTTTTTTTTAGGGGGTAGATCAGCTTTAATATTGCAGATAGATTGTAACTTCCATCAATGTAATTGTCTGCATCACTTCCAATCCCCCATATGGTTTTTTTCTTGCAAATATATATATATATATATATATATATATATACACATACATTATACACATACATACAGTTGAAGTCGGAAGTTTACATACACCTTAGCCAAATACATTTAAACCCAGTTCTTCACAATTCCTGACATTTAATCCTAGTAAAAATTCCCTGTCTTAGGTCAGTTAGGATCACCACTTTATTTTAAGAATGTGAAATGTCAGAATAATAGTAGAGAGAATGATTTATTTCAGCTTTTATTTATTTCATCACATTTCCAGTGGGTCAGAAGTTGATACACTCAATTAGTATTTGGTAGCATTGCCTTTAAATTGTTTAACTTGGGTCAAATGTTTCGGGTAGCCTTCCACAAGCTTCCCACAATAGGTTGGGTGAATTTTGGCCCATTCCTCTTGACAGAGCTGGTGTAACTGAGTCAGGTTTGTAGGCCTCCTTGCTCGCACACGCTTTTTCAGTTCTGCCAACAAATGTTCTATAGGATTGAGGTCAGGGCTTTGTGATGGCCACTCCAATACCTTGACTTTGTTGTCCTTAAGCCATTTTACCACAACTTTGGAAGTATGCTTGGGGTCATTGTCCATTTGGAAGACCCATTTGCGACCAAGCTTTAACTTCCTAACTGATGTCTTGAGATGTTGCTTCAATATATCCACATAATTTTCCTTCCTCATTATGCCATCTATTTTGTGAAGTGCACCAGTCCCTCCTGCAGCAAAGCACCCCCACAGCATGATGCTGCCACCCCTGTGCTTCATGGTTGGGATGGTGTTCTTCGGCTTGCAAGCTGCCACCTTTTTCCTCCAAACATAACGATGGTCATTATGGCCAAACAGTTCTATTTTTGTTTCATCAGACCAGAGGACATTTCTCCAAAAAGTACGATCTTTGTCCCCATGTGTAGTTGCAAACCGTAGTCTGGCTTTTTTATGGCGGTTTTGGAGCAGTGGCTTCTTCCTTGCTCAGCGGCCTTTCAGGTTATGTCGATATAGGACTCGTTTTACTGTGGATATAGAAACGTTTGTACCTGTGACCTCCAGCATCTTCACAAGGTCCTTTGCTGTTGTTCTGGGATTGATTTGCACTTTTCGCATCAAAGTATGTTCATCTCTAGGAGACAGAACGCGTCTCCTTCCTGAGCAGTATGACGGCTGCGTGGTCCCATGGTGTTTATACTTGCATACTATTGTTTGCACAGATGAACGTGGTACCTTCAGGCATTTGGAAATTGCTCCCAAGGATGAACCAGACTTGTGGAGGTCTATGTCACGATCGTCGTAGGGAATAGACCAAGGCGCAGCGTGATGAACGAACATGTTTGACTTTATTATCTTTAGTGATAATAGACAACAATAAACAAAACAAGAAACGACTCGTGAAGTCCATGGTAACAATGACCGACACGGAACAAAAACCCACAAACACAAAGGGAAAACAGACAGTTTAAATATGGCTCCCAATCAGAGACAACCAACGACAGCTGACACTCGTTGCCTCTGATTGGGAGTCACTCTAGCCAACATAGAAATAAACACAACAGAATGAACACACCCTGGCTCAACATATAGAGTCCCAGAGCCAGGGTGTGACAGTACTCCCTAAAGGCGCGGACTGCGACCGCGCCTCAACTTGAACAAAACAGGGGAGGGCTGGGTGGGCATACCTCCTCGGCGGCGGTTCTGGCTCCGGCCTTGCCACCCACCCTCCAATAAACCCCCCATAGCGCCCCTGGTCCAGTCTGGCCCCGCTGGCTGGAGCTGAACTGGACTTAGCAGGAGCGGTTAGCTTCAGCTCCATAGTGGAGCAGTTGACCGGTACCTTACCAGGCACCGGTGACCCAGGCACGGGTTGTGCTGGACTGACGACGCGCACCCCCTGGCTTGGTGCGTGGAGGAGGAACGGGCCTTACCAGGCTGACGACGCGCACCCTGGCTTGGTGCGTGAGGAGGAACGGGCCGGACCAGCTGGCGCGCAGAGACTTGGTGCGAGTGGCGCAGGCGGGCCGGCTGACGATGCGACAGGCTTGGTGGTGGGCGACAGGGGGGGCTGGCGACGCGCACCGTAGACTTGGTGCGAGTGGCAGGAACAGGCCGGGCCGGGCTGACGATGCGCACCATAGGCTTGGTGCGTGGAGCAGGGACAGGCCGCGGCTGGCGAGCGACCGAGACTTGGTGCGAGTGGCAGGAACAGGCCGGGCCGGGCTGACGTGCGCACCATAGGCTTGGTCGTGGAGCAGGAACAGGCCGGAGGGACGCGCACCCCGTAGGCTTGGTGCGTGGAGCAGGGACAGGCCGGACTGGGCTGGCGACGCACACCGTAGGCTTGGTGCGTGGAGCAGGAACAGGCCGGACTGGGCTGACGACGCACCCCGTAGGCTTGGTGCGTGGAGCAGGGACAGGCCGGACTGGGCTGGCGACGCACACCGTAGGCTTGGTGCGTGGAGCAGGAACAGGCCGGACTGGGCTGACGACGCACCCCGTAGGCTTGGTGCGTGGAGCAGGGACAGGCCGGACTGGGCTGGCGACGCACACCGTAGGCTTGGTGCGTGGAGCAGGGACAGGCCGAACCGGGCTGTGGAGACGGATAGGAGACCTGGAGTGAAGAGCGGCCACAACCCGTCCTGGCTGAATGCCTACCCTCACACACTCTGTGTGAGGCATCCGCACAGGACGTACAGGGCGGTGTACCCGTAACCTGGTGGCCTTCTGAATCCGCCCCTTTTCTGCCTCCGTCAGCCCCGTCGTCCATGCCGTGTGCCCCCCCCTAAAAAAATTCTGGGGTTGCCTCTCGCCTGTCCGACGTTGACACTGCTGACGCCGCTGCTCCTCTTTCGCCAGGGCCTCTCCCGGCGCTTCCTCCCATGTCCAGTCCAAGTTCTGCCCCGGGACACGCTGCTTGGTCCTTACTTGGTGGGTTTTTCTGTCACGATCGTCGTAGGGAATAGACCAAGGCGCAGCGTGATGAACGAACATGTTTGACTTTATTATCTTTAGTGATAATAGACAACAATAAACAAAACAAGAAACGACTCGTGAAGTCCACGGTAACAATGACCGACACGGAACAAAAACCCACAAACACAAAGGGAAAACAGACAGTTTAAATATGGCTCCCAATCAGAGACAACCAACGACAGCTGACACTCGTTGCCTCTGATTGGGAGTCACTCTAGCCAACATAGAAATAAACACAACAGAATGAACACACCCTGGCTCAACATATAGAGTCCCAGAGCCAGGGTGTGACAGTCTACAATTTTTTTCTGAGTTCTTGGCTGATTTCTTTTGATTTTCCCATGATGTCAAGCAAAGAGGCACTGAGTTTGAAGGTAGGCCTTGAAATACATTCATAGGTACACCTCCAATCGACTCAAATGATTTAAATTAGCCTATCAGAAGCTTCTAAAGCCATGACATCATTCTCTGGAATTTTCCAAGCTGTTTAAAGGCACAGTGAACTTAGTGTATGTAAACTTCTGACCCACTGGAATTGTGATACAGTGAATTATAAGTGAAATAATCGGTCTGTAAACAATTGTTGAAAAACTTACTTACTAGGATTAAATGTTAGGAATTGTGAAAAACTGAGTTTAAATGTATTTGGCTAAGGTGTATGTAAACTTCCGACTTCAACTGTCTTATGGACACAGTATGCTTTACATTAGTTATCTTGTGGTTATTAGTTGTTGTTACAGTGAGGGAAAAAAGTATTTGTACCCCGGCTGATTTTGTACGTTTACCCACTGACAAAGACATGATCAGTCTATAATTTTAATGGTAGGTTTATTTGAACAGTGCGAGACAGAATAACAACAACAAAAATCCAGAAAAACGCATGTCAAAAATGTTATAAATTGATTTGCATTTTAATGAGGGAAATAAGTATTTGACCCCTCTGCAAAACATGACTTAGTACTTGGTGGCAAAACCCTTGTTGGCAATCACAGAGGTCAGATGTTTCTTGTAGTTGGCTACCAGGTTTGCACACATCTCAGGAGGGATTTTGTCCCACTCCTCTTCTTCAAGTCATTAAGGTTTCGAGGCTGACGTTTGAACCTTCAGCTCCCTCCACAGATTTACTATGGGATTAAGGTCTGGAGACTGGCTAAGCCACTCCAGTACCTTAATGTGCTTCTTCTTGAGCCACTCCTTTGTGCAGGCCGTGTGTTTTGGGTCATTGTCATGCTGGAATACCCATCCACGACCCATTTTCAATGCCCTGGCTGAGGGAAGGTGGTTCTCACCCAAGATTTGATGGTACATGGCCCCGTCCATCGTCCCTTTGATGCGGTGAAGTTGTCCTGTCCCCTTAGCAGAAAAACACCCCCAAAGCATAATGTTTCCACCTCCATGTTTGACGGTGGGGATGGTGTTCTTGGGGTCATAGGCAGCATTCCTCCTCCTCCAAACACGGCGAGTTGAGTTGATGCCAAAGAGCTCCATTTTGGTCTCATCTGACCACAACACTTTCACCCAGTTCTCCTCTGAATCATCCAGATGTTCATTGACAAACTTCAGACGGGCCTGTATATGTGCTTTCTTGAGCAGGGGGACCTTGCAGGCGCTGCAGGATTTCAGTCCTTCACGGCGTAGTGTGTTACCAATTGTTTTCTTGGTGACTATGGTCCCAGATGCCTTGAGATCATTGACAAGATCCTCCCGTGTAGTTCTGGGCTTATTCCTCACCGTTCTCATGATCATTGCAACTCCACGAGGTGAGATCTTGCATGGAGCCCCAGGCCGAGGGAGATTGACAGTTATTTTGTGTTTCTTCCATTTGCGAATAATCGCACCAACTGTTGTCACCTTCTCACCAAGCTGCTTGGCGATGGTCTTGTAGCCCAATCCAGCCTTGTGTAGGTCTACAATCTTGTCCCTGACATCATTGGAGAGCTCTTTGGTCTTGGCCACGGTGGAGCATTTGTAATCTGATTGATTGATTGCTTCTGTGGACAGGTGTCTTTTATACAGGTAACAAGCTGAGATTAGGAGCACTCCCTTTAAGAGTGTGCTCCTAATCTCAGCTCGTTACCTGTATAAAAGACACCTGGGAGCCAGAAATCTTTCTGATTGAGAGGGGGTCAAATACTTATTTCCCTCATTAAAATGCAAATCAATTTATAACATTTTTGACATGCGTTTTTCTGGATTTTTTTGTTGTTATTCTGCTCTCACTGTTCAAATAAACCTACCATTAAAATTATAGACTGATCATGTCTTTGTCAGTGGGCAAACGTACAAAATCAGCAGGGGATCAAATACTTTTTTCCCTCACTGTAGCTGTTATTAGTTCCATCCTTCAGCTCCATTCAACACCTCCCATCTATCTCTTAACACCATCCATATTGTATTTCTATTTGTCATATATTTTTCAACTGTACTGTGATGTTCCACAAAAGTTCTGAACCCTTCTATTCTCATTGTTAATACAGATTGTAAATTGAAAATAAACATTTTTGCTGAAAGTATTATTATATTGTTGATCGATTGAGTATGAATTTTCAGATCACCCAGTAGTGCTATCTGCAGGGTTAGCTCCAGGTAAATATTGCAATCCTTCAGCCATTCCTGGACCTGTGACCAAAAACAAGCTACAAATGGACAGTACCAAAACAAATGATCTAATGATTCTGTCTCTTCGCAGCAAAACCTGCAGAGCTGGGAAGATTTTATCCCCCATATAAATAACATTCTATTGGTAGCAAGAATTTTGTATAATCATTTAAATTGAAAAATTCGAAGTTTTGAATCCGGCGCTGTTTTGCGTATCAATTCATAAACACTATACCATAGAATCGGTACGTCAATAATCTCTTCCAACTATTTTGCAATCTATATGGGACGGCTGTCAATCCTTTGGTCCTTAAATTAAACTGGTATACTTTTTTATTTATCACAATTTTCTTTAACCAATTATGTTCTTTAATGCAGGGCCGACAGACAAGTTCCTTACTTTTCCCCCCTTCATTTACATTTACATTTCCATCATTTAGCAGACACTCTTATCCAGAGGGACTTAGAAATTGGTGCATTCAACTTGTGATAGCCAGTGGGATAACCACTTTTTATTTTATGTTTTTATTTTTAAGGGGGGGCGGTAATGCTGCAATTATTTGGTTGTAATTTTCCATATGTTTTTGTTAGCTGCATGTGCGACATAACTCCACCAGTCCTACCTATGATATCATTTACGAAGATTATTGTCACGGATTCTGCCGAGGCTGCTCCTCCTCCTTGTACGAGCAGGCGTCGGCGGTCAGCGCCCCCGAGTACTAGCTGCCACCGATCTTTGTTCTGTGTGTGATTGCTTTTGTCTGTCTGTCACACCTGTGTCCAATTGTTTATTGATCACCTGTCCTATAAGTTCTGTCTGTTTGCTTAGTAGGATTGTGTGTTGTTGTTCGCCTGTCGTAGTGCTGCGTGTTTCGTTTCTTGTTTTCTGTTTTAGTGTTTTACGCATTGTGCGTAATGCTCGCCTCTGTGTTTTTCGAGGCAGTTTGTTTACCGTTTCCTTGTTGGATTATTTGAGTAAACTCTGTTGGACTGAGCCTCGGTGTCCTGCGCCTGACTTCCACCCCACATACACCTCACCTCTTGACAGAACAACACACCATCATGGAGTCAGCAGGAGCAGTAGCGGCACCCAGGTTGCTGGAGGAGCAGTTACGCTATCAAGACAGCTTGTTCCAGCAACTTGAGGCCGCCCTTGACGAGGTGTCCAACAAGATGAGTCGCTAGGACGAGGGAAGTGCCCACGCCATCACCCACGATCCCATCACCAACGACCAGTCCTCCTCTCTCAGCACCGGAACCCAGTGGCATTCGGCCTCGCTCCCGAGGGCATATGACGGTTCTGCAGCCGGGTGTCAGGGTTTCCTCCTGCAGATAGAACTATACCTGGCTACTATACACCCAGCGCCCTCGGGATACGAGCGTCGCGCCCTCATCTCCTGTCTATCCGGTAAGGCGTTGGAATGGGCCAACGCCGAATGGAGGAGAATAGACGCAGCTACCATCACCTACGCTGAGTTCTCCCCGCCGCTTCCGGGCAGTCTTTCGATCACCCACCTGAAGGGAAGGCGGCGGGGGAGCGTCTGTTCTACCTCCGACAGGAGAAGAGGAGCGCACAGGAGTTCGCACTGGAGTTCCGGACGTTAGCTGCGGATGCGGGATGGAATGAGAGGGCCCTCATCGACCAGTATCGGTGTAGCCTGCGAGAGGACGTTCGTCGTGAGCTGGCCTGCAGGGACACCAACCTATGCTTCGACCAGCTGGTGGACATCTCCATCAGGCTTGACACCCTGCTGGCCGCCCGGACGTCCCGAGTGTGGGGTCGTCCATTCCTATCCTCCAGCACCTCTGAGCCAATTCCTATGAGCTCGGGGTGCTGGCGCTAGAGAGAGGAGGAGGGAGAACCCGAGGAGGGCCAATCCCTGCACCAACTGTGGCCGTGGAGGACACACCGCGGCCAGGTGCTGGGGAGGGTCTTCTGAGAGAGGGGACAACAGGTCACGCACTGGGGAGTCATTTCCAGGTGAGTAGGCGCCCCACTTACCCAGAGCTCTCTGTTGGTCACATGAGCATTCCTGTGCGTTTTCCACAGGTGGCACCTCATTCCCAGCATAAGGCGCTAGTAGATTCAGGCGCAGCTGGGAACTTTATTGATCGGGCATTTTGTGCTAGGTTAGGAATTCCCCTTCGGCCGGTAGAAGTTCCATTCCCTGTCCATGCGTTAGACAGCCGGCCGTTGGGGTCGGGTCTAATAGGGATGTCACGGCACCGCTGACGATGACTACGCAGGGGGGTCATGAGGAAACCATTCAGTTCTATCTGATTGACTCTCCTGCGTACCCAGTGGTGTTGGGGCTTCCCTGGTTAAGCACCCACGATCCTACCATAGCGTGGCAACAGAGGGCTCTTATGGAGTGGTCTGCCCAGTGTGTAGGGAGATGTCTAGGTGTTTCCATAGGGGCGACCTCGGTAGAGAGTCCGAACCAAGTGCCCGCACTGCGCATTCCCCCGAGTATGAGGATTTAGCACTAGCGTTTAGCAAATCGAGAGCAGCACGGCTACCTCCTCATAGACAGGTGGACTGTGCGAAAATCTCCAGACCGGAGCAGCTTTTTCCCAGGAGTCGTGTGTATCCCCTGTCTCAAGAGGAGACTGCGGCTATGGAGACTTACATAGCCGAGTCCTTGGCACAGGGATACATACGCCCTCTACTTCTCCGGTTTCCTCGAGTTTCTTCTTTGTGAAGAAGAAGGGACGGGGGATTGCGCCTGTATTGATTACGTAGTCTCAATCAGATCACAGTAAAATACAGTTACACCACTTCCACTGATTGCGCGATGACGGAGCTGCTACGCCGAGCGCCACAAAGTTGGATCTCAGAGCGGCACAATTTGGTGCGCATTAAGGGGGATGAATGGAAAACAGCATTTAGCACCACCTCGGGTCATTACGAGTATCCGTCATGCCGTATGGGTTAATGAATGCTCCTTCAGTCTTCCAATCCTTTGTTGATGAGATTTTCCGGGACATGCATGGGCAGGGTGTAGTGGGTGTACATTGACGACATTCTAGTGTATTCTTCTACAGAGCCGAGCATGTAGCCCAGGTGCGCGAGTATTGAGACGACTGTTGGAGCATGACTTGTATGTCAAGGCAGAGAAATGCCTGTTCTTCCAGGAGTCCGTCTCCCTTTTTGGGTTATCGGTTGTCCGGGTCTGGAGATAGAGGTAGATCGGGTATCAGCTGTGCGTAATTGGCAAACTCCAACCACCGTAAAAGAGGTGCAGCGGTTCTTGGGTTTTGCTAATTACTACCGGAGGTTTATCCTGGGGTTTTGGACAGGTTGCAGTTCCCATTACGTCCCTGCTAAAGGGGGGTCCGTGCGCTTGCGGTGGTCAGCTGAGGCGGACAGGGCATTTGTCAAGCTGAAGAACCTGTTCGCTTCGCCCCGGTGCTGGCACATCCGGATCCCTCTTTGCCTTTCCAAGTAGAGGTGGACGCGCTCCGAGACCGGTATAGGAGGGGGCAGTCCTGTCACAACGGTCCGGCACGCCACCTAAAAGCTCCGCCCCTGTGCGTTCTCCAAGAAGCTCAGCTCGGCGGAGCGCAATTATGACGTTGGGGACAGGGAGCTGTTAGCTGTAGTCCAGGCCCTAAAGGTGTGGAGGCATTGGCTTGAGGGGGCTCAACACCCTTTTCTCATTCTGACTGATCACCGCAACCTGGAGTACATCCGGGCAGCTAGGGAGATTGAACCCTCGACAGGCTAGGTGGAACATGTTCCTAACCCGGTTTGTGTTTAAGATCACATACATCCCTGGGTCCCAGAACGGTAAGGCAGACGCACTGTCCCGACAGTATGACACGGAGGAGAGGTCCATTGAGCCTACTTCCATACTGCCGAAGTCTTGTCTGGTGGTCTCCGGTAGTATGGGAGGTCGATGCGGAAATCGAGCGGGCGCTGCGTACCGACCCTACTCCCCGAAGTGTCCTGTGGGGCGGACGCGTTCCGCTCGTGGTTCGTGATCGGGCTTATTTCGTGGGCTCATACATCACCCTCCTCTGGACATCCTGGTATTGGTGGGACGGTGCACTGCCTTAGCGTAAAATACTGGTGGCCAACGTTAGCCAGGGATGTGAGGGTTTATGCTCCTCCTGCTCGGTGTGTGCCCAGTGTAAGGCACCTAGACATTTGCCCAGGGGTAAGTTAAATCCTCTGCCCGTTCCACAATGACCATGGTCCCACCATTTCTGTAGATTTTGTGACCGATCTACCCCCCTTCCGGGGAATACTACCATTTTGGCCGTTGTGGATCGGTTTTCTAAGGCCTGTCGTCTCCTCCCACTGCCGGGTCTCCCTACTGCCCTACAGACAGCCGAGGCCCTCTTACCACGTGTTCCGGCACCATGGGGTCCCCGAGGATATTGTGTCCGACCGAGGTCCCCAGTTCACCTCCAGAGTCTGGGGGCTTTTGTGGAACGCTGGTCTCGGTTAGCCTTACCTCCGGGGTACCACCAGAGAGCAATGGGCAGGTTGAACGCAGCAACCAGGATGTGGGTAGGTTTTGAGGTCCTATTGCGGGACCGGGCCGAGGAGTGGTCGAGGTATAACCCCTGGGCAGAGATGGCCCGGAACTCTCTCCGCCACCCCTCCACCGGATTAACACCCTTCCAGTGTATTTTAGGGTATCAGCCGGTCCTGGCACCGGTGGCACGAGAGCCAGACCGAGGCCCCTGCGGTGGACGAGTGGATTCGGCGCTCAGAAGAGACGTGGGACGCTGCCCATGTCCATCTGCAGCGTGCCATCCGTCAACAGAAGGCGAGCGCCGATCGCCACCGCAGTGAGGGGCCGGTGTACGCACCGGGAGATCGAGTCTGGCTCTCGACCAAACCTGCCCCTCCGCCTGCCCTGCCGGAAGCTGGGTCGGCGGTTTGTGGGGCCCTTCAAAGTCCTGAGAAGATTGAACGAGGTGTGTTACAGATTACAACTGCCTATTGAGTACAAAAATATTAACCCCTGCGTTCCATGTGTCTCTTCTCAGGCCGGTGGTAGCTGGTCCACCTCCAAGAGGAGGAGATAGGAGAGACCCCTCCACCCCCTTTGGACATCGAGGGGGCACCGGCGTACAGGGTCCGGACTATATTGGACTCGAGGCGCCGGAGGAGTGGTCTCCAGTATCTCGTGGAGTGGGAGGGGTACGGTCCGGAGGAACGGGTCCTGGGTGCCCAGGAGGGACATCCTCGATCCATCCCTCCTGACTGAGTTCCGCGGGCATCCCACGCCCGGGTCCGCGCCTCCTGGCCGCCCCGAGGCCGGGGTCGGTGCACGGCTGGAGCCGCGCGTCAAGGGGGGGTACTGTCACGGATTCTGCCGAGGCTGCTCCTCCCCTCCTTGTACGAGCAGGCGCCGCGGCCGCCGTTCCCGGAGTACTAGCGCCACCGATCTTTGTTCTGTGTGTGATTGCTTTTGTCTGTCTGTCACACCTGTGTCCAATTGTTTATTGATCACCTGTCCTATAAGTTCTGTCTGTTTGCTTAGTAGGATTGTGTGTTGTTGTTCGCCTGTCGTAGTGCTGCGTGTTTCGTTTCTGTTTTCTGTTTTAGTGTTTTACGCATTGTGCGTAATGCTCGCCTCTGTGTTTTTCGAGGCAGTTTGGTTACCGTTCGCCTTGTTGGATTATTTGAGTAAACTCTGTTGGACTGAGCCTCGGTGTCGCCAAGCTGACTTCCACCCCACATACACCTCACCTCTTGACAATTATACCTTTTTAAAACATTTTTCAAAAAATATTGTTTTTTTATCAATTTATATATTTGAGTTTAACCACATTATTTGTTGCATTATTTGTTCTGTCATTTCTGGAGGATAAAATTGAAATTGCAACCAACTTTCTAAGGCTTGTTTTAGAAATAGTGATATTTGGGAGATGATTTCCTTTTCAAATAACTGAAAGTGAGAGGTTGTAATCTGAATAAAGGGAAAAAGGCCATTCTTGAACATGGGGTGAGACAATTTTACTAATTTGCTAGAGAACCAGTTCAGATTTAAGTATACATTTTGTATGACTGAAGCTTTTAGTGATAGGTCTAATGCTTTAATATTTAATAATTTCTGTCCTCCGAATTCATATTCATTATATAAATAGGCCCGTTTAATTTTGTCTGGCTTGCCGTTCCAAATAAAATGGAATATTCTTTTCTCATATCATTTAAAAAACTGTTCGCTAGGTGTAGGCAAGACCATTAGCAAATAGGTGAACTGGGATAATACTAAAGAGTTAATCAGGGTGATTTTTCCACAAATAGACAGGTATTTACCTTTCCATGGTAGCAAGATCTTATCTATTTTTGCTAACTTTCTATAAAAATGTACTGGAGTGAGATCATTTATTTCAATTGGGATATGTATTCCGAGTATATCCACATCACCATCAGACCATTTCATTGGTAAACTACATGGTAATGTAAAGATTGTATTTTTTTGTGATCCAATACGTAATATAGTACATTTATCACTCTTGGCATTCTCTCAACCAGCTTCACCTGGAATGCTTTTCCAACAGTCTTGAAGGAGTTCCCACATATGCTGAGCACTTGTTGGTTGCTTTTCCTTCACTTTGCGGTCCGACTCATCCCAAACCATCTCAATTGGGTTGAGGTTGGGGGATTGTGGAGGCCAGGTCATCTGATGCAGCACTCCTTCACTCTCCTTCTTGGTAGAATAGCCCTTACACAGCCTGGAGGTGTGTTGGGTCATTGTACTGTTGAAAAACAAATGATAGTCCCATTAAGCCCAAACCAGATGGGATGGCGTATCGCTGTAGAATGCTGTGGTAGCCATGCTGGTTAAGTGTGCCTTGAATTCTAAATAAATCACAGACAGTGTCACCAGCAAAGCACCACCACACCTCCTCCTCCATGCTTTACGGTGGGAAATACACATGCAGAGATCATCCGTTCACCTACACCACGTCTCACAAAGACATGGCGGTTGGAACCAAAAATCTCAAATTTGGACTCCAGACCAAAGGACACATTTCCACCGGTCTAATGTCCATTGCTCGTGTTTCTTGGCCCAAGCAGGTCTCTTCTTCTTATTGGTGTCCTTTAGTAGTGGTTTCTTTGCAGTGTTTCGACCATGAAGGCCTGATTCACACAGTCCCCTCTGAACAGTTGATGTTGAGATGTGTCTGTTACTTCAACTCTGTGAAGCATTTATTTGGGCTGCAATTTCTGAGGCTGGTAACTCTAATGAACTTATCCTCTGCAGCAGAGTTAACTCTGGGTCTTCTATTCCTGTCGCGTTCCTCATGAGAGCCAGTTTTGTATACCCCCCTACCTTGTCACAACACAACTGATTGGCTCAAATAATTGGCATTAAGAAGGCACACCTGTTAATTGATATGCATTCCAGGTGACTACCTGGTTGAGAGAATGCCAAGAGTGTGCAAAGCTGTCATCAAGGAATGAGGTGGCTAATTGAAGAATCTCAAATACAAAATATATTTTGATTTGTTTAAACCTTTTTGGGTGTCACGCCCTGATCTAGAGAACTCTTGTTGGTTGGGTCAGGGTGTGAGTTTCTGTTGAGATCTATGTTATTGTATTTCTATGTTGTAGATCTAGTTTGATATTTCTATGTTTGGCCGGGTGTGATTCCCAATCAGAGGCAGCTGTCGCTCGTTGTCTCTGATTGGGGATCATACTTAGGTAGCCTGGTTGCCTACCTTAGTTGTGGGATCTTGACTCGTGTTTGGCTTGTTGTGTGTAGCCACTGTTTGAGCTGTTACTCCCTACGTCTGCCTTTGACTCATTTCTCTCTGCCTCCTTCTTTCCACTCCTTTCCTCTTTTGACCTCACCCTCTCACCATCCACCCCTACTCACAAGGCAGGCAATACGCTTGACCTCATCTTTACTAGATACTGTTCTTCTACTAATCTCACTGCAACTCCCCTCCAATTCTCTGACCACTACTTTGTATCCTTTTCTCTCTCGCTCTCCTCCAACACTACTCACTCTTTCCCTACTCAGATGGTAATGTGCCGTCGCAACCTTCGCTCTCTCTCTCCCACTACTCTCTCCTCTTCCATCCTATCATCTCTTCCCTCTGCTAAATCCTTCTCCCTCCGATCTCCTGATTCTGCCTCGTCAACCCTCCTCTCCTCCCTTTTTGCATCTTTCGACTCTCTATGTCCCCTATCCTCCCGGCCGGCTCGGTCCTCCCCTCCTGCTCCGTGGCTTGACAACTCATTGCGAGCTCACAGAACAGGGCTCCGGTCAGCCAAGCGGAATTGGAGGAAAACTAGACTCCCTGCAGACCTGTCATCTTTTCACTCCCTCCTCTCTACATTCTCTTCCTCTGTTTCTGCTGCTAAAGCCACTTTCTACCACTCTAAATTTCAAGCCTCTGCCTCTAACCCTAGGAAGCTCTTTGCCACCTTCTCCTCCCTGCTGAATCCTCCTCCTCCTCCCCCTCCCTCTCTCTCTCTGTGGATGACTTCGTCAACCATTTTGAAAAGAAGGTTGACGACATCCGATCCTCATTTATTAAGTCAAATGACACCGCTGGTCCTGCTCACACTGCCCTACCCTATGCCTTGACTTCTTTCGCCCCTCTCTCTCCAGATGAAATCTTGCGACTTGTGATGGCCGGCCGCCCAACAACCTGCCCGCTTGACCCTATCCCCTCCTCTCTTCTCCAGACCATTTCCAGAGACCTTCTCCCTTACCTCACCTCGCTCATCAACTCATCCTTGACCACTGGCCATGTCCCTTCCATCCAAGAGAGCAAGAGTTGCACCCCTCCTCAAAAAACCTACACTCGATCCCTCCGATGTCAACAACTACAGACCAGTATCCCTTCTTTCTTTTCTCTCCAAAACGCTTGAGCATGCCATCTCCAGCCAACTCTCCTGCTATCTCTCTCAGAATGACCTTCTTGATCCAAACCAGTCAGGTTTCAAGACTGGTCATTCAATTGAGGCTCTTCTCTGTGTCACGGAGGCTCTCCGCACTGCTAAAGCTAACTCTCTCTCCTCTGCTCTTATCCTTCTAGACCTATCTGCTGCCTTTGATACTGTGAACCATCAGATCCTCCTCACCACCCTCTCCGAGTTGGGCATCTCCGGCACTGCTCACTCTTGGATTGCGTCCTACCTGACAGGACGCTCCTACCAGGTGGCGTGGCGAGAATCTGTCTCCGCACCACGTGCTCTCACCACTGGTGTCCCCCAGGGCTCAGTTCTAGGCCCTCTCCTATTCTCTCTATACACCAAGTCACTTGGCTCTGTCATATCCTCACATGGTCTCTCCTATCATTGCTACGCAGACACACAATTAATTTTCTCCTTTCCCCCTTCTGATAACCAGGTGGCGAATCGCATCTCTGCATGTCTGGCAGACATATCAGTGTGGATGTCGGATCACCACCTCAAGCTGAACCTCGACAAGACGGAGCTGCTCTTCCTCCCGGGGAAGGACTGCCCGCTCCATGATCTAACATCAAAGCGGTGACCCGATCCTGCAGGTTCATGCTCTACAACATTCGAAGAGTACGACCCTACCTTACACAGAAAGCGGCATAGGTCCTAATCCAGGCACTTGTCATCTCCCGTCTGGAATACTGCAACTCGCTGTTGGCTGGGCTCCCTGCCTGTGCCATTAAAACCCTACAAATTATCCAGAACGCTGCAGCCCGTCTGGTGTTCAACCTTCCCAAGTTCTCTCATGTCACCCCGCTCCTCCGCACACTCCACTGGCTTACAGTTGAGGCTCGCATCTACTACAATACCATGGTGCTTGCCTACGGAGCTGTGAGGGGAACGGCACCTCCTTACCTTCAGGCTCTGATCAGACCCTACACCCAAACGAGGGCACTACGTTCATCCACCTCTGGCCTGCTAGCCCCCCTACCTCTACGGAAGCACAGTTCCCGCTCAGCCCAGTCAAAGCTATTCGCTGCTCTGGCACCCCAATGGTGGAACAAGCTCCCCCACGACGCCAGGACAGCGGAGTCACTGAACATCTTCCGGAGACACTTGAAACCCTACCTCTTTAAGGAGTACCTGAAACAGTATAAAAGTAATCCTTCTACCCCACCCCATCCCCCATCCCCCCATAAAAAAAAGTGGTTGTCCCACTGGCTATCATAAGTTGAATGTAAGTCGCTCTGGATAAGAGCGTCTGCTAAATGACGTAAATGTTAAATTTTTAAATGTGTATAACTCTCAAACAGTGATGTAGATAAGCAGAGTATGTTTGATTTTATATTAATTTATTAGGATCCCCATTAGCCTGATGCCAATGGCGACAGCTAGTCTTACTGGGGTCCGACATATAACGAAAAAGACATTACAGACAAAATACTTTACAATTTTCATACATTTAAAAACATGTAGTGTGTGTGTGCATCTATCAGTTACACATATACATGTATGTCAGTACATACACACAACAAGTAGGTCACATGGGGTTTAGCATTTCACATTTTGAGATGATGCCTTATTCTTTTTCTAAAGAAATTAATCAATGAATTCAAAGTTCCCAAGAATTGAGGCTGTTCTGAGGGCAAACGGTGTTCCTAATGTTTTGTACACTGTGTATGACTTTAATTTTCCAAGATACATTTCCCCTCAGGGATAACAAAGTATATCCTATCCTATAAGAGGAAGTGATGGAGACAGTGACAGTAGATCTCAGACCGTCTTCAGACTTTATACGTGTATAAACTTAAATTCAGTTCATATTATGTGCGTTATCAGGTCCTTCAATTGGATATGAAGTCTACTGGACATTTTTATTGAGCACATTAATCATATGGATATTCCCCTCAGTAAAACAACCTTGCAGTCTAAGGGCAGTTTGTTCTGGAACCTTCCATGTAACTGGCAGTAGGAGTTGAGATTCCGAAGAAGTGAAACTGGATCAATTGTAGTCTGCTTTTTTTCTATTCTTAAAGTAAATGAAATATAAGGATCTGATTAACCTAAAAGAGTAGAGCGGCAACTATAGATAGTCTACTTCCAATCCTACAGGAAATGGATGATTTGAAGTGTGTGTTCCTAAAGTAACTGGAATATCAAGCCAGTGTTTATCACTGATTTTGAGATACTGTATAGCAAAATTTGCAAGAAAGTGGAAGCTGTTTCTATATTCTATCACATTGTACTGTAATATAGTATCCATAGCCGTGTGAAGTAGGGGTGCTGGAGGTGGTAAAACTTCACAAATTCGTGTCGTTGCAATAAAAATAATTGCATTATTGATCTAAAGGACATGGGATTGGTATAAGGGAGAGAAAAAATATGGGAAAATAAAGAGGTGTAATGGGTTTGCACACAAAAACATGTAGCAGAAAGCTTACTTCATTATTCAATAGCGGAACAGAATGAAACATAACACTTGCTAACTGGTTTAAACTATCACAAAAGTTTGGAACAGACTATATTGCAGCAATTACCAAGAAAGGCTACCGTACCCAACAAATGACTAATGATATTAGCAATAGGCTAACAATATTTATTTTACAAAAGGCCTACTTATAACCTATCTTAAACTAAATATGGAGCACACAACTAAAAAGACAGACCAAACTTAATTTAGCCAACGAAAATGTCTCAACAGAATTAAACAAAACACGTTTAGCACATTAAAAGAACTGGTTTAGATTAATAAATAGGCTACATTAATAGCAATAATTTATAATAATTGTAATGATTTTTTTTTTAATGATTATACATTTATTTCCATGACAGAATTAAAAAGCAATTTTGGACTGACCAATGTAGATATTTTCAAATACATGCAACTTAAAAGTTACATATCACAAAATTTCTCTATTACTTTTGGACATTAGAGCAACCTTGGGTGTATCTTATTTGAGTCAGTAAAGGATGTTCATATGTTAGGTAAGATATACAAAACCTTGAAGAGAGCATATCCAACTGACAATCTCTTAGAAAAAAATATAAACTATTGGAATCAAGACTTTAAAATAACTGATGTTGGCACAAGATGGAGGGAATGTTGGAGCATAACTAACAAAATTACAGTTAACAAAAATGTACGCTTAATCCAGTATAAACTAATGTATAGAATTTATTAGACAAGAGACAAAATTCACAAATTCTTCAGCACAACGGCAGAGTCATATCTTAAGTGTAAAACGAACAATGACTCAATAATCCATGCTTTCAGTGAATGCTATAAAGTCCAAAAATTATGGGTGGAGCTAGAAAGTTGGCTGTGAGAAGTATTAAAATGTATACTTACCTTTAATCCGTCTGTCTGCATATTTCAAGACATGGCATATGGGGGTATAGTGAGATAGACGATTCTCTTCTCATCACTCATCTTGAAAAAACGTATACAAAAAACCTGGAACTCAATCAATCCGCCATAATTTACTAAATATAAATATATCTAATTATTTATTATTGAAATAGCATGGGAGACCGAGAAAAACAAATTGGTACAATTTAAGGCTATGTGGTAAACAATAATGCAGGCATTAGGGCAGGGGTGGGCAAACCTTTTGGCTCAAGGGCCACATTGAGTTTTTGAAACCAAGTGAAGGGCCACATACTACATGCATGACAAAACATGTGAAGCCTTTATTCATTTTCACATTGACACTAAACTACTAGTGTACTGTAAGTGTACATATGCTTGCAGAACAATTCTACCCTTGTACCATCTCTACCCTTGTTTTTGTGAACACATTTTTCACAAAATTGATATAACTTATAACATCACAGACACAGTCAAACACACACACTGATCCTGCATCTCTACCTTTGTAAAGTACAATCAAACTTGCAGTCACAATATGCAAACGTAAATATATATATATATTATATGACTGGAGACATGCAAAATGTAACAGCAGATGTGTGAAAATAAACTATTCTAAAATGTGAGTGAAACATATGGTAAGAGCTGTTTCATTTGGAATGGTCTGTTTTTGAAAGCATATTAAGGAACAATCTCCATTTTGAGCCATATTTACAGTTATCCAATCAACTGCATTGCTGGATAATTCTCACTGCATAACCATCACCATGAAAAAGCATAATCCTTGCCTACCCCAGTCACGGTTATTCAAGTCTTAATGTGAACAATGGGTCTGGTCACCTCTCTTGACAAGGGCATCAAAGTCTGGTGTCATCTTTGATGTAGAGATTCTCAGAACAGATGACAAGTGGTAATTTGTTAAATTTGACCTGTGATGGGATTTGTTGTAATTCATGACTGAGAACGTTTGTTCACACACATATGTGGACCCGAATAAAACAAGCATCCTTTGTTCGTGCTTTTTAATGTTTGGAAACTTTGTTTAATTCAGTGAGCCATAGAACTGGTCTATTGTTGCTGTTTTGTACTTCTCCTTCAAAGCACTGTCACATTGGATGTCGATGAGCTCCAATTGTGTGTCTGGTGGTGCTTTCTCAATGTCAAAAGACAGGGGGCATGATACAAACTCAGTCTCAATCTTGGTGAAGTCTGAGAAGCGGCGGGAAAACTCAGCATGCAGGTCGATCAAGGTGCTACTGTATGTCTCAGTGCGGCACTGCGATGTGGGCGCATTCAGTGCGGCCAGTGTCGGAAAATGAGCGAGAGACCAGCTGCTCATTTGTCTGGAGAACAACATAAGTTTGGCCTTGAATGCTTTCATGTTGGAATACAGTTCATGCACAAAAACACAATTTCCCTGCAGTTTCACATTTAGATCGTTCAGATACCCCAATAAGTCCACACTGAAAGCAAAGTCGCCCAGCCAATCTGTGTCTTTCAACCCGGAGAAGTCGTCAGCTTTACCAACCGAATGAAGGAACATTCCTATCCCCCCTCTCAGTTCCCACACACAGCTAAATACTTTCCCCAGGCTTAGCCAGCGCACATTTGAATGGTACAACAAGTCCTGGTGCTCTGCCTCTGTGTGGAAATCCTAAAAACGTGTCTGCTCCACTACGCAAATGTGAGTTTACTGTAGATGCATGCAATGCTTTATTATAAAGGGGATTTTTTTTCTCCCCCTCCAGCACCCTCAAAACATCTTCCCGCTGCTATGACAGTGTCCCATTGCAGACGTTCAGTATAGTTCCATGATGTTGTGTTTTCAGGAGGGGTTTAGCCACATAAGAGTACTGAGGAAGAGGAACAAAGCCTTAATGAAGATCAATAAACAGCTCAAGAAAGGAGAGTTACAGATGACAGAGGTGAGTCTATGTTACATCCTTAGAAATTAAAAGAACAGAACAGATCAGAATTGCTTATTCCACATGAAATGTCATGGGCAAACAAACCTCCACAGAGAACAAATACACAAAGAACCAGGACACCGATAAGTGTTATCACGCATCTCTCTTGTTGACAATGTCCTCCCATATATGGTGGATTCCATAAACATAGTCCCTCACGGAGTGACGTTTCACTGTGGTCCCGTGGGTTGTACTGGGGTACTGTTTATGGTCACACATGTGCACACAAATACACTTGACTTCTGAACCCTGAGTGTACATCCTGGAGAAACCACACAGCTGCATGTTCTTTGATGATAAGATCAAGACGTCCATGTTCTTCCCCACTTCATTACGCCAGATCATTCACAGGACATGCATAAGGTAAGGCAGGAACCTCAAGCATAACATATTACTTCACAATATGTAGTGTCAATTACACATTAGGGAATTGTGTGTACACAAAGGTCTTTGTGTCACAGTACTTTTCCCCCTTTATTACATTGATCATTCGTACATGTACAGACACTCGGCCCCTTTTCTTTTTTGTAACAGGGTAACATACTGCGGGACACTTATTTGGCCATCCTTAAGACACATTGTACGTGTTGCACTGAATGAAGAGTCAGGATAGTCCGTTTTACTGTTATGGAGTTTCTGTCTTTGTTTTGGTTATCTGTTGACCTACATTACCGTTTTGTGAATGCCTTTTCAAATGTATTTCACTACTCGTGCAATGGAGCCTCTCCGCGTTAAGATAGGAAGGTTTTCTGTTTATATGCACTGAAGCTGTGCAAACATCAACCTGCTGTCTCCTTTTGCTGGGGAAGGAGATTTTGGGTTTGGGTGTGAGGGGAGGGGAGGGGGAGTGACCTTTTTTGGTCCCATTTTTTATTATTTTATGTCTATTTTTTATTTCTATTTGTTACATTTTTTGTGCTTTTTTCATCCGTTTTCTCTGTTATCTTTGCAAATGCTTGGTCTGTTTTCACACCTTTTTCCTTTCAATATTTTAGATGGCTAACAACGCTAAGTAAGAAAGTATTCGCCCCCATTGGTATTTTTCCTATTTTGTTGCCTTACGACTTGGAATTCAAATAGATTTTTTTGGGGTTTGTATCATTTGATTTACACAACATGCCTACCACTTTGAAGATACAAAATACTTTTTATTGTGAAACATACAAGAAATAAGACAAAAAAACAGAACGCTTGAGCGTGCATAACTATTCACCCCCCCAAAGTCAATACTTTGTAGAGCCACCTTTTGCAGCAATTACAGCTGCAAGTCTCTTGGGGTATGTCTCTATAAGCTTGGCACATCTTTTTGCCCATTCTTCAAGGCAGAACTGCTCCAGCTCCTTCAAGTTGGATGGGTTCCGCTGGTGTACAGCAATCTTTAAGTCATACCACAGATTCTCAATTGGATTAAGGTCTGGGCTTTGACTAGGCCATTCCAAGACATTTAAATGTTTCCCCTTAAACCGTGTTGCTTTAGCAGTATGCTTAGGGTCGTTGTCCTGCTGGAAGGTGGACCTCCGTCCCAGTCTCAAATCTCTGGAAGACTGAAACAGGTTTCCCTCAAGAATGTCCCTGTATTTAGCGGCATCCATCATTCCTTCAATTCTGACCAGTTTCCCAGTCCCTGCCAATGAAAAACATCCCCACAGCATGATGCAGCCACCACCATGCTTCACTGTGGGGATGGTGTTCTCAGGGTGATGAGAGGTGTTGGGTTTGCGCCAGACATAGCGTTTTCCTTGATGGCCAAAACCTCAATTTTAGTCTCATCTGACCAGAGTACCTTCTTCCATATGTTTGAGGAGTCTCCCACTTGCCTTTAAGCGAACACCAAACGTGTTTGCTATTCTTTTCTTTAAGCAATGTTTTTTTCTGGCCACTCTTCCGTAAAGTCCAGCTCTGTGGCGTGTACGGCTTAAAGTGGTCCTATGGACAGATACTCCAATCTCCACTGTGGAGCTTTGCAGCTCCTTCAGGGTTATCTTTGGCCTCTTTGTTGTCTCTCTGATTAATGCCCTCCTTGCCTGGTTCGTGAGTTTTGGTGGGAGGCCCTCTCTTGGCAGGTTTGTTGTGGTGCCATATTCTTTCAATTTTTTTATAATGGATTTAATGGTGCTCCGTGGGATGTTCAAAGTTTCTGATATTTTTTATAACCCAACCCTGATCTGTACTTCTCCACAACCTTGTCCCTGACCTGTTTGGAGAGCTCCTTGGTCTTCATGGTGTCGCTTGCTTGGTGGTGCCCCTTGCTTAGTGGTGTTTCAGACTCTGAGGCCTTTCAGAACACATGTATACATATTGAGATCATGTGACAGATCATGTGACACACAGGTGGACTTTATTGAACTAATTATGTGACTTCTGAAGGTAATTGGTTGCACCAGATCTTATTTAGGGGCTTCATAGCAAAGGGGGTGAATACATATGCACGCACCCCTTTTCAGTTTTTTATTTTTTTGAATTTTTTGAAACAAGTTCTTTTTTTCATTTCACTTCACCAATTTGGGCTATTTTGTGTATGTCCATTACATGAAATCCAAATAAAAATCCATTTAAATTACAGGTTGTAATGCAAGAAAATAGGAAAAACGCCAAGGGGGATGAATACTTTTGCAAGGCACTGTAATATTGAAATAGGTAGGCCTAATCTTATAATAAGACAATTAATAATCCTGTCAAGAGGACTAGGGTCTTCTCCTATTTGAAAAAGCTAAAAGCAGATGTGGTATCTTAACAAGAGACCCATTTACGCATTAAAGATCACTCAAGGCTACAAAACTCCAGGTTCAGGCAGGTTTTCCATTCAGACTTTAACTCCAAAGCCAGAGGGGTTGCAATTTTGGTTAGTAAAATAATACATTTCTCTACTACTAATGTTATTTCAGACAGTAATGGGAGATTCATAACTCGCACCATTTGGCACACACCTGTAATATTGGTCAATGTATATGCTCCCAATTTTGATGATGTTGAATTTGGCAATGGGTTGCTGGAGGAAATCCCTTCTCTGAACAACCATCTTTTGATATTTGGCGGGGATCTGAATTGTGTTATTAGACCGGCTTTAGACCTCTCCAACCCCAGAACTATGTCTCCTTCTGCTATGTCAAAGTCCTTCTCAGATTTTATGGTTCAGAATGGGTGTACAGATCCCTGGAGATTTCAGAATACCCAGGCAAGAGAGTATTCTTTCTTTTCACATGTACACCATTATTTTTCTCCTATTGACTATTTATTTATTGATCATAAGTTACTTCCAAATGTCACCTCTTCTGAATATTTACCCATTGTAACTTCTGACCATGGACCTTTAGCCCTTGACATAGTCCTATCAGAACAAAATCGTACTCCTCTCTGTTGGAGATTCAATTCTCTTCTCCTGTCTGATGCAAACTTCTGTAACGTAATCTCCAGTTCTATTGATAATTTTATTTTTTCAAATCAGACAAGCTCAACCTCTCATTCTCTCTTATGGGAATCACTTAAGGACTATCTTAGAGGAGAAATTATTTATTATTCTTCTCATTTAAACAAAACTCGGAAAGCTAAACTAGAAGAACTCTCTAAAGCCATCCTTGACTTAGACCACCAATATGCCTTGACACCATCTCCTTGAGCTTCTTACACGAACTATGAAGACAAAAGAGAAAAACACCAGAAAATCACACAATGGTGGCCATACTGCATTTGTATATCACTCTGGAGAAAAAGTATAGCAAAGGAACGTTCTTTGCCGGGGCCGAGGGGGCAGGTAAGTGTTTGGGATCATTGTCATGCTGAAAGACCCAGCCACGTTTCATCTTCAATGCCCTTGCTGATGGAAGGAGGTTTTCACTTAAAAATTCACGATATTGGCCCCATTCATTCTTTCCTTTACGGATCAGTCGTCCTGGTCCCTTTGCAGAAAAACAGTCCCAAAGCATGATGTTTCCACCCCCATGCTTCACAGTAAGTATGGTGTTCTTTGGATGCAACTCAGCATTCTTTGTCCTCCAAACACGACGAAGTTGAGTTTTTACCAAAAAGTTCTATTTTGGTTTCATCTGACCATATGACATTCTCCCAATCCTCTTCTGGATCATCTAAATGCACTCTAGCACACTTCAGACGGGCCTGGACATGTACTGGCTTAAGCAGGGGACACGTCTGGCGCAGCAGGATTTGTGTCCCTGGCGGCGTAGTGTGTTACTGATGGTAGGCTTTGTTACTTTGGTCCCAGCTCTCTGCAGGTCATTCACTAGGTCCCCCCCGTGTGGTTCTGGGATTTTTGCTCACCGTTCTTGTGATCATTTTGACCCCACAGGGGTGAGATCTTGCGTGGAGCCTCAGATCGAGGGAGATTATCAGTGGTCTTGTATGTCTTCCATTTCCTAATAATTGCACCCACAGTTGATTTCTTCAAACCAAGCTGCTTACCTATTGCAGATGCAGTCTTCCCAGCCTGTTGCAGGTCTACAATTTTGTTTCTGGTGTCCTTTGACAGCTCTTTGGTCTTGGCCATAGTGGAGTTTGGAGTGTGACTGTTTGAGGTTGTGGACAGGTGTCTTTTATACTGATAACAAGTTCAAACAGGTGCCATTAATAAAGGTAACGAGTGGAGGACAGAGGAGCCTCTTAAAGAAGAAGTTACAGGTCTGTGAGAGCCAGAAATCTTGCTTGTTTGTAGGTGACCAAATACTTATTTTCCACCATAATTTGCAAATAAATTCATAAAAATCCTACAATGTGATTTTCTGGATTTTGTTTTCTAAATTTGTCTGTCATAGCGTGCATGGTAAAAGTGAGCCTCTTACTTTTATTGGGAGAACTTATATATAGGCAATGCTTGAACAATCTGAATTCAAACTCTTGTCCACTACAGATGCAGAACGGTTACTATTGCATTCACGTGGTACCTACTATGAACATGGCGACAGGGCAAGTTATCTGCTCGCACACCAATTAAAACACAGTGCTGCTACCCGTCTGATTCCCCAAATTAAAGATTCCTCTCATAGCTTGATTTCTGACCCTATGGGGATCAATGACGCCTTCAAATCTTTCTATTCCTCCCTGTATACGTCTGAATTTCCATCAGTTACTGCCAATATGACTCAGTTTTTGGGTGAACTGGAGACTCCCACAGTTGAGGCTGAAACTGCAGATTACCTTGATTCTCCTCTCAGCCTTGAAGAAGTTATTCAGTCTATTAAGTCAATGCAGAGCAGCAAAGCTCCAGGGCCTGATGGGTTTTCAACTGAGTTCTTTAAGAAATTCCATACCAAGTTAGCCCCTTTACTTTTATCTTGAACGTGGCTCGCGGCCACCCACCCTAACAGAGGCTTCAATAGCGCTTCTCCTTAAGAAGGGGAAAGACCCACTTCCTGTTCTTCATTTAGGCCCCTAAGCCTCCTTAATGTGGATGTAAAGGTGTTGGCGAAGGTGATAGCAAGGCGTCTGGAAGTAGTCTTACCAGGACTCATATCACAGGAACAAACCGGCTTTATAAAGGACAGATATTACTTTTTTAATATTCGGACGCTGTTTAACATAATTGATTCTAAACAATCCTCCAACTCCCCTGAGGTGGTAATCTCCCTAGACGCAGAGAAGGCATTGGACAGAATTGAATGGGAGCACCTATTTGCTCCACTACATCTTGTGCTCTCTTGGTCTCATACAATTTAAGGTTTTACATTGAGGGCATTTTTCCAAATCCAGATTGTCTGAAATATATCAAAATGTAAATGATGAGTGTGATAGATGTCATGTCTCACCATATGACCTTAGTCAAATGTTCATTCAATGCTCTAAACTACAAAATTACTGGGATTCTGTTTTTATTTTTTTATTTACATTTACATTTTAGTCATTTAGCAGACACTCTTATCCAGAGCGACTTACAGTTAGTGAATGCATACATTTTTCATACTTTTTTTTTTTTCATACTTTTTTATCTGAGGTGCTTGAAATTAACCTGCAGCCATGTCCCTTGATAGCTGTTTTTGGTATTCTAGAAGACTTGTTCTCCTTGGACCCCAAACATGCCGATATTGTTGCTTTTATATCCTTATTAGCTCGACCTAGAATTATTTTCCAGTGAAAGTCTGCTCAGCCCCCCTCTATTTCTCAATGGCTCAACGATGTAATGTTCTTCCTAAAGCTTGAGAAAATTAAGTATTCTCTTAGGGGTTCCAATGACACATTTGTTTGAAAATGGCAACCATTTATATCATACTTCAATGGCTTGCAGAGGCTCCCCTCTGATGAGATGCTTTAAGGTTTCCAAGTAGGTTGGGAGGGAATCGAGGTGGGTGGACTGAGGTAGGGCGGAGAGGTAGGGAAGGGACTGGGGGGGTTGGGAAGGAAGGAAGGAAGGAAGGAAGGAAGGAAGGAAGGAAGGAAGGAAGGAAGGAAGGAAGGAAGGAAGGAAGGAAGGAAGGAAGGAAGGAAGGAAGGGAGGGTGGTTGGGATATGATCAAATCTTTGTACTTACATTGATGTACATTTTGTAAAACATGAATAAAAATATATACACCAAAAAAATAAACATGTACTTTTCCTACTCTTGATAAATCCAATACTGTATAATCAACATGTTTACTCAATTATAACTCTGTTGGCTTTCTCAGTGGAAAGGTACAAAACAATACAACGAACTTCAGGTAGCCTGGTGGTAAGGAGTGTTAAGCCAGTAACCAAAAGGTTGCAGGATTGAATCCCAGAGCCGACAAGGTAAAATCCCTAATTGCTCCAGGGTCGCTGTCAATAATGGCTGATCCCCTGGCTGTGGCCCCACTCTCAGGGGGAGTGGGATATGGAAAATATATATTTCACACCTGTGCAGGTTACCCACTTGTACATACAGTGAAACAGGACTTTATAAGCACCCCCTAATTATATTAACTTTGATTGAACAAAAGAGTCTGTCTGTGAATGAAGTTATCTGCATGTGTCCAACATTAATTGGAAGTTCTAGCCTCTTGCTGGGGACGAGCTTGATAACAGGGTCTACTCCCTGGCCTCTCCTGAGAACTGAGAGTCATGGAATTTCGGGAGGGAAGATCTGAGAGAAAGCTCATTATTTTAGCAATAATAAGGTTCCCAAATGATCTTTCGTCCAAGGTCAAACAAGTATGCTGTAATAGTAGAAAGAGGAGGGAGGGAAGTGCTACTAAGGTACACAATAGTAAATGTTGGTAGACAGAAGGTGCTCTTTGGTTAAAGGGGTGAATTGGTCATCAAAAAGAAAGGAGGACCAAGGCACTCTTCATATAATTAATTAAAATGCCTTTATTTGTATGGCATGTTCAATAGAAACAAGTTTTTTTTTTTTATCCGTTTCGGCTGCATGGCCTTCGTCAGGGAGTACAAAGAAATAATACAATGTCCTCTTTTGAACAGCTATTCCAAATAGCCCTAATTTGAATGCTGTAATGGTCGATTTGAAACCCAAAACCTTTTAATGTGATTTTTTACATGTTCACATTTTAGTCATTTAGCAGACACTCTTATCCAGAGCAACTTACAGTAGTGAGTGCATACATTTTCATACTTTATTTTTTTCCATACTGGTCCCCCATGGGAATCAAACCCACAACCCTGGCGTTGCAAGTGCCATGCTCTACCAACGGAGCCACACTGTGATAGGCTGATTGCAGATATTTTATGTTTATTAATGATGTGAAGACCAATCACTGGGAAGCATTGGAATCAACATGGGCCAGCATCCCTGTGGAACGCTTCACACCTTGTAGGGTCCATGCCCCGACGAATTGAGGCTGTTCTGAGGGCAACAGGGGGTGCAACTCAATATTAGGAAGGTGTTCCTAATGTTTTGTACACTCAGTGTATACTTCTGTGTAGCAAAGCCCTTTTTTTAATGAACATACAATAAAGTTGCTTATTTTCAAATAGCCTCAACAATCCTTGGTATCAACAAAGCAAATACTCCACAGTAAAACACTACTAGTAGCTAGATATAATTTTAAAAGCAGAATAAACTCCTGAGGCATTTGCTAGGGAGGGTGACATCAAAAAGCACAATGCAACAACCATGCAGGATAACAGTTGATAATGAGTCATAAATGTGAGTAAAATACTTTTTAATAAAGTAATCTTGGGGTTTTGTCCTTGACACAATTACAGTGCCACCCCTCTCAAAATGTATTTATTTTCTCCCAGCAGCTATCTTCTCATTTATCGCACATAACTAGGGCCGTGTATTGGTCAATCATGTCACATGACCTGGATTTATACTTTTATTTTAAGCCTTTTCCAGAAATGAGAATTAGAATAAATATAAAAGCAATTGGCTGAAGGATGGTGCTGGACCATCTGACATTAAAAAAAGGGGAGTTTGATGAAAAAGATTTCAATAAAAGGTTAAAAGCCAGGTCATGTGATATGATCAACCAAAACACAGGGCTACCTATGCAAACAATGTCAAATGTTAGATCACACACTGCCCCCTATTGATATGGATGAAATACAGTTTCCACAACTAATAATATCGAGAAATAATGAGATTTAACTCTTTGTTCGAAAATATTTATTGAGACATCATCAAACCAACATTTTTCAAGATACAATGTCCATTGGAGACCAACACAGGAGCGATTCAAAATGTATCGCTGCTCATTTGACAGTCCAAAAAGTTCATATCAATTCAAGTGAGCAGCTACATACATACATTCACCATAGACTAGTCTCTTTAAAGTGTTTCTATAGAAATGACAGTCATACAGAACCCAGAGACTCATGTTCACATTATTCAAACCAGTGGAGAGGAATGGGGACAAGTCAAACAATGCCCCTGACTTTGTGGGGAGTTGAGAGTTTACTGATAATAAGGGCGGTAGCGGGACTGATCGGGGTGATGGGGTCCAGGCATCTGGCCCTGAGGTGGGGGGCCCTGCATCCGTGGAGGAGGAGGCCCTCTAGGGGCAGGCCACATCCCAGGGCTCAGACCCCCTTGCTGGTTAAAAGGGGGACTGAGTGTGCCCTGATCCTCAGGGAACTGCTGCATGGTGTTAGGGTTGTAGTGGTGGGGAGGGGGGGCGTTGACTGGAGGACCACCATGTTGAGGTGGGGGGCCTGGAGGAGGGTGGTTCATGTAGGGGGGCATCTGACCCATGATGTGTCCTGGCGGGGGGGTAATGGGAGGGGGTGCGTTGGACATAGGCGGGGGAGGGCCTGCCTGGTTGTACACCATGTGAGGTGTCCCAGAGCCCTGGGGCGGGTGCTGCATGGGATGGTTGATGGGTGGAGGGGGAGGAGGAGGGGGGCCGTAGTGCTGTTGCGGTGGCGCCATCATGTGGTGGGGGTGGGACACTACAGGCTGACCAGCGTAGTCCCCAGGATGGTGGTGTGGGGGTGGAGCAGGGCCCGGGCCGGGAGGGAGAGGGTCACGGGAGGAAGATGTGGAGGAAGAACCGGAGTCATCCTGGATGGGCACGGTGATGAGGTTGCTGCGTGCGCGTGTAGTTACCGTGGCGATGCGGAAGGTCTCCTGGGCAAGAGGAGGCGCATCATGGGAAGCCGGTGGTGGCTGACCGTAGGGGTCATGACCACCGTGTTGGAGGGGGGGTGGGAGGTGCCCTTGGGTCTTGGGCAGGTGAGGCGGGGGCACGCGGAAGCGGTCAGGCACATCTGAGGATGTGGGAAGGTGCAGGGCGTCCTGGCGGCTTGCCAAGGCCTTAGCTGCCCTCATGTGGCGGTGGTTGATGTGGGCCTGCAGGTCACGCTGGGAAAGGTAGGTGCGCTTGCAGCCCTGCACGATGCTGCACATGTACAGGGAGCCCCGCAGACACTGTTCGATGCGCTGGACCAGGTCTGTGCAGCTGAAGAGCTGCATACTGAACATAACAAAGGTTTAGTTAGTAAGTGCAGTCAGCAACCACACATACAGATAGTATATGGACAGTTGAATACACTAGTGCAGCGATTCTCAACTGGTGGGAAGTTTTGAATGGGTCGTGGGTAGTAATGGGGAAACAAAAATTCCTGAAGCATTGAGCATTTCCAGACAGTTGTGGAGAAAATAGGTTCATTACGCAAGGATTCGATCAACACAGAGTACACTAGTGGCACGTAATGGTCAAAAGAATTTAGAACAGCCAAATTGTTATAGATGGCATCACACATGCCTTCACGCCTTGTCTTCTACCGAAACCAATACCAAACCAATCAGGTGGTTGTTCGACAAAACGAAGCGTCGGACGTCATTGATCACGTGCTTCTGATAAAGTGATACAAGCCTCGGTACACTGTTGAGGCAAACTGCTTAGCGATTTTGACGCATGCCCCGGAATCAAACGTAAGGTCACTAAATGCAGCTGTCTGAGTTAAAAAATGATTTTACTCCAGTCTGAACTTAAACAACTACAACCAGGTAGAAAGTGTGTAGAAATTATAATGATTCTACAATTATTTATTTTTTATAATTTAATCTTTTTTTTTGTTCAATCAAAGTATTTTTTATAGAGCTATTAGCAGAGCTATTAAGCGGATTTGGTTGATTTTGTGGTCTCAAACCAGTGAGCTTATTAATATTCTTCATCAAGAATATGGGAACATTTTAAATATTGACAATGAAAAATGTGGGAATGTTTTTCCCTCGTCATATAATTTGCTACCTTTACAATCAATATAGCATTCAAAATATTTTTCTAGATTGTATTTTGGCTATTTTTGTTTCACGAGACGAATGTTGGGTACCGACTGAGACAACCTGGTTCAATTTGGCAAAACCAGTTGAGAACCACTGCACTAGTGGATAGGTTAAAAATAAAAATAAATGTCAAGAGCTTACCCTGGGCACATCTTGTCTCCCTTCTTCTCGTGGAGCAATGCACACTCATAGCAGAACACATGTTTGCATGGAATCTGGGGAGTTCATACAGATAATAACATTATATGCTGCTGCACTCATAGCCTTTTACTATAAAACGTTTTTAAGAGACACATAACACACTATGAAAAACTTGATCGAAGAGACATACCATGCGTCCATAGATCCTTATGGGCAGACCACACTTGTCACAAAAGTGAGCTGGAATGTCATCCTTTTCACCTATCAAATTCAACTGTGGGGAAAAGACCAAGAGGTCAATGACACAGTAATGATGTAGAAGGAATGCATTTTTTTCTCCCAAAGATAGAAATTAAAACACTACCTTAAAGTCCCAAAACATTTGCTGGGGGAACCTCCGTTGACTTGCAAAAACATCCCCAGCCTTGGTACCACAGTCGAACCTCTCCTCTTGCTTGAAGCTAAAACTCTCTAGAAACACAGATATGTTGCCTTACAGTAGTCCCATATGAAAGCTTGCTTCTATGACCTAGCAACAGGCTTCCCTATCCCAATACTAGCCCTTGGGAATTAAAACAAGGAGATAAGAAAGCACTTGTGGCTGGCTAACCTTCATCCCCAGCCTGGGGTTTGGAGGGCAGCCTGCCCATGGGTCTTTGTGTCCGGGGAGCAGGTTTGCTCCTGATGGTCGGTTTGGAGATGAGTTTGATGGGGATGCGTCTGCGGACATCAGGGCCCCCAAGACTCCCCGAGCCGTCCGTGCCTTGCAGGTCATTGTCTGTGGGGGAACGATGGATCATTCAAATTGTCAGTGGCCAGATTCAGTCATCAGTTACCAAGCGAACATTTACATGATACTTGCTACTAGCAACGACACTATAATATAATAATAATAATAATAATAACGACACTATAAGTTGACAATCCATAGGTGATCAAAACCACGATGAATAGTTTAGCAAAGCGCTCGTGTATCATTTTAGCTAACGTCGTCTGGAGTTACATAAGTTGATGGAGAATGCAGACCGTAGCTAGCACTTAGTCCAAGTTACAAACATCGTATTATTTATTCTGATTTTTTTGTCAAGGTTAGAGTACTGTCCTGGCAATTTTAAGTTCTTAGCTTTGCACTGGCAGATCAACTCCAACCGTCACTTTATTCTAAAAAGCACAACTAGCTAGCTAGCTACTACTGTAGCAACACAGATCTGCGGAAGCTAATGTTAGCTATATATTAGCTTTTTAGCTAGCAGTGGGCTGGCAACGAGAGGTTGCTACAAGGCCGCAATTTTTGTACTTTAAACACTCCACTGATAATACTTGTAATATACAATTGAATATGAATAAGTTCGCAAATGAAATGTATTTCGCTGTGTATGAAGTTAAATCCACTGATACACAAATAAAACTAAAATATAGGTGAAACTGGAGAGTCATTTGTCGCTTACCACTTTGGTCCATAATTCACCGCAATGCAGTATGGGAAACTATAATAAAAAGGGAGGAGTTGAATTCAACTACTGAGGGGTCGTCACTAGTTACTACGATCACAAAGTCATAAACCCAGCCCATTTCTACCATTTCTCTTCTTAAAATCTGTTTTTAAACCTAACCCTAACCACACTGCTAACCTTATGCCTAACCCTAACCTTAAATTAAGACCAAAAAGCACATTTTTGTTTTCATGAATTTTTACGATATAGTCAATTTGGACTTTGTGGCTGTGATAACTAGTGGAAACCACCACTGCGGTGCAAAGAACGAGATTTCAACCAAAGACAGTACAGTATAAAGATAGGCAGAAACTGCTTCTCTATTAGAAATCCCCGATTACGCTTGTAGGCGATATCATGGCGACGTTGGCTAGCTACGCTCATGCGCATAAACAACGGTCGTCACGCGCAAAACTGCGCATGTGCATGCCGACAAATCAAAGGCACTCCTTCAATATAAAGTCGTTTTTGACGAAAATAACAACGTGTCAGTTTGTCTCTTTCTCGCGGTTGTAGTTATAACATATTCATCTACTAAAGACATTGGCTTGAACCTAGGTTGTGCCTTTAGATTTTGAGAAAATGAACAACTAAGGAATAATTATTTACTTCTCTCATTGACTCCTCAAACCACAAACCCCGGCCTAGTCTGCTTGGTCTGCTTCGTAAGCGTTCCCAAAAGTCTCGCGATGTTGCACCTCTGGGTTTAAAAACTATGTGGTTCAATGCAGCGTCTTCTTCTTCTTCTTCATGTAGTTTTTCCGTCAGACTAGACGCTTCGTTGTGTATTGCTGCCTTTCAGAGTTCGGAAAGTGCTTTGCACATTTGTTCACAAAAAAAAAAGGAATATGGGGGAAAAAGGAAATTGCACCATCATCTAACCAGATACTGTATACAGTGATCCCTCGCCACTTCGCGGTTCACTTATCGCGGATTCGCTATTTCGCGGATTTTCATAATGCATTTTTTTTTTGGTGCATTGTGCTCTGCATTCTGATTCGCTAAAAACTCACTCCCGCTTCTTGTATCAAAACATGCTACGAATTGTGCTATCATTTTGTCGTCTCGTGCAGTTATGTGTACGTACATAAAACAGCTTGGCAAATTTACATTAAGTTGGCCAAATTATCTTGTAATTTCGAACATCTCCTAAACCCATAATGTCGACGAAACGGCCTGGACCGACAAAAGCACCTGCGGATGGGCCCAAACGGCGGAAGATGCTACCTATCTCAGATAAAGTTAAACTTCTGGACATGCTAAGGGAAGGTAAAAGCTATGCAGCCGTTGCTCGCCATTACGGAATCAATGAATCTTCCGTTCGTTACATAAAGAAGGAGGAAAAAAACATAAGGACGACAGCAGCAGTCAATTTTAATACGAATGCAAAAAGGGTTGTAACTGTCCGCAACAAGACCATGGTACGGATGGAGACGGCATTAGCTCTGTGGACTAATGACTGCAGGAAAAAAACATAACCCTGGATACAAACGTTATCTGCACAAAAGCGAGAATGCTGTATGAAAACTTTGCTGTCAGTGACGGGGAAGAGGGAGAGGATGCCGGGCCCTCAGCAAGTGCTGCTGACACAGTGGGAGAGGATGCCAGGCCCCCAGCAAGTGCTGCTGACAAAGTGCCAAGCGCATTTAATGCAAGCAAGGGCTGGTTTGAAAAGTTTAAGAAACGCTTTGGACTTAAAAATGTTTGTCTGCACGGTGAGATGGCGTCTGCGGATACCGCTGAGGCAGAAGCCTTCGTGAACAATAAATTCAAGGCGATCATTGATGGAGACGCACAGCCGCTGACCGATGCAGAGCTGGCAGAAATGACAAAGCCACAAAGCGACGATGAAAGAGAAGAGGGAGAAGAGGACACGAGAGATGAGGAGGAAGGACTAACGCTTGGTCGCTTAGCAACCATGGTGCGAATGGCCACTGAACTTAAGCGAGTAGCTGAGGAATGGGACCCTTTGATGAGCCGTTCGTTACAGTTCTCCAACGTAATCGATGGTGGCATGTCGGTGTACAAGGATCTTTTTGCAAAGAAGAAAAAAGAGCGACAACAGCTGCCTATCACTATGTTCTTCTCCCGAACAAACACACCTGCACCGCGGGCTTCAGAAGAAGAGAACACTGCAGAGCGCAGTCAGGATGCAGCGGCCCAGTCTGAAGAGCAGTGAAACGGCCTACACGTGAGTCACTGTATTTGTATACATGTAATAGTTGCTAATTGTAAAAAAAAAAAGTTTTCTATTTCGCGGATTTCACTTATCGCGGGTCATTTTCGGAACGTAACCCCCGCGATAAACGAGGGATTACTGTATACCACTATCCCCAACACACCCCACCACCCCTTCCCACTACTTTGGCTGTAAGAGATCCTACTCCAGGCCGTCGGCCTAGGAGGCTGGAACCCCTTCTCTCAGAACCCCCAGTAGTTCTTCTGCACTAAAATCTTTGACACCCAAAAACATCTCTGCTGCTGCTACTACCAGTTCAATCTTCTGGGATTTTCTTTCCATCTGTGCAGTACAATTAATGACCATAGCAATGAGCACCAAGAAGCCAACCTTACTAAAGCACAAACTGTTCGGGTCACTCTGTATTGGCCTACTATTCACAGGGATCCTCTCAGGCTTTCTCACACTTTGCCCTCCATCCTCTACTTTCATTACTGCCTCAGCAAATGACACTTTGTGCACTGCTCTCACCCTAGAAACATCAACCTGTCCAATTGAAGCATTACACTTTTCCCACTGAATCTACACACTCCTTTGTCCCATGCCCTCCTGCACACTTCTCACACCTTGGAATCCCCCTCCTACATACTGCTGTAACATGACCGTAAACTTGCCACCTGAAACACCGTAGTGGGTTTGGAACAAAAACTCTCATGGCTGTAACACAACAAAATGTGGAAAAAGTCAAGGGTTTTCAGGAGCGTAATTATCTCTTCTGTACTTTGTGTTGTTATGCGTTAATAACATGAAGACTATGTTACCCAGCAGGCTATGCGAGGGGGAGAAGTTGAAGTATGCCTTGCATGGCTACACAAGGAGATTGCTTACTAAAGTATCCGTTTATTAATAGTTCAACCTACGCCCTGGTTTGTCATTATTTAAGGAACAAACATAACATACTTGACTCAAAGGAGAAAGTACTCTGCTTGTGTTTCGCAGATGTTGATTTGGGTTTGAACCTCACACTCTTCTTTCTGCCTCGCTTCATCTCGCCATCCGCCAACTTCCTCGCCCAGGCCTACAACATGAATTCCATCTTCCGCATTTCATCCCAGCTCAACGCAGCATTAGAAGAAGTCCAGTGAGATAAATCAATATCTAACAAATATAATAAAGTCATTAATATCTTTATCATACATAATAACTGAGTTGCAAATGTAACACATTGTGTTTGTGCAGAAAAAACGTATGTTTGAACATTGTATTAGATCTGTAGGCATACTTGAAAAATTAAAGTTATTCCATGCACAGTGCAGATGATGCATGGTCATTTCTGTATTCAACTGATAATTAGTGGTAACTCAATTGATTATCTCATGATGGAATTATCGAAGACCTCTAGCCCACTCTAGTGGAAAAAGGCCTTATCAGAGGAGCAGGCCAAGACCATTAGGTCCACTATCCTAGACAGTACTGTCGCAGACAGGAAATATCATATGTACTTGTGATTTATTTACATTAATATGCAGCTTGTTGTCAACAATCCACTTAAGCCCCAACCTGGTCCCAATGTATTGAAAACTGAATCAGACAGACAGAATATTCCCCATGCTGGTGAATTTTTTGAAAAATAAATCAACTGTTTATCCCAATCAAAATGTAATAACGGAAACTATATTGTTTGATAAGTCTACAGTCTCGACAGGGAACAGAAGCAAAGATCTACAGTGAGGGAAAAAAGTATTTGATCCCCTGCTGATTTTGTACGTTTGCCCACTGACAAAGACATGATCAGTCTATAATTTTAATGGTAGGTTTATTTGAACAGTGAGAGACAGAATAACAACAAAAAAATCCAGAAAAACGCATGTCAAAAATGTTATAAATTGATTTGCATTTTAATGAGGGAAATAAGTAGCTGGCTGTGGCGTCTTATGACGAGGTGCCCGGACGTTTTCACGGAATAATACTGCACCTAGTTAGCTAGCTGAATAAACTAGGTTAATCTATTCCTAGAAAACATTGAACCGCTGTAGTTTACAACAATTATAGTTTCTGAGGTGGAAGTTGGGAGAGTTATATTTGGGAGTTGTGGTGAGGGAGGCCCCGCTCTCTCCTTTCCCAGATGTTTAGTTCATTTTATTCCGATCTCCTCTGCATTATTGTAGCCATCTGCTGCAGCCTGTCAACTATGCCTCTGCCTATCCCTGTTCTCTCCTCTCCGCACAGGCTACACAAACGCCTCACACCGCGTGGCTGCTGCCTCTCTAACCTGGTGGTCCCTGCACGCACGACCCACGTGGAGTTCCAGGTCTCAGGCAGCCTCTGGAACTGCCGTTCTGCTGCCAACAAGGCAGACTTCATCCCAGCCTATGCTACCCTCCAGTCCCTCGACTTCTTGGCGCTGACGGAAACATGGATTACCACTGAAAACACTGCTACTCCTGCTGCTCTCTCCTCATCTGACCATGTGTTCTCGCATACCCCGAGAGCATCTGGTCAGCGGGGGTGGTGGCACAGGAATCCTCATCTCTCCCAAGTGGACATTCTCAATTTTTCCCCTGACCCATCTGTCTGTCTCCTCATTTGAATTCCATGCTGTCACAGTCACTAGCCCATTTAAGCTTAATATCCTTGTCATCTATCGCCCTCCAGGTTCCCTTGGAGAGTTCATCAATGAGCTTGACGCCTTGATAAGTTCCTTTCCTGAGGATGGCTCACCCCTCACAGTTCTGGGGGATTTCAACCTCCCTACGTCTACATTTGACTCATTTCTCTCTGCCTCCTTCTTTCCACTCCTCTCCTCTTTTGACCTCACCCTCTCACCGTCCCCCCTACTCACAAGGCAGGCAATACGCTTGACCTCATCTTTACTAGATGCTGTTCTTCTACTAATCTCACTGCAACTCCCCTCCAAGTCTCCGACCACTACTTTGTATCCTTTTCTCTCTCCCTCTCCTCCAACACTACTCACTCTGCCCCTACACAGATGGTAATGCGCCGTCGCAACCTTCGCTCTCTCTCTCCCGCTACTCTCTCCTCTTCCATCCTATCATCTCTTCCCTCTGCTCAATCCTTCTCCCTCCAATCTCCTGATTCTGCCTCATCAACCCTCCTCTCCTCCCTTTCTGCATCCTTTGACTCTCTATGTCCCCTATCCTCCCGGCCGCCTCGGTCCTCCCCTCCAGCTCTGTGGCTTGATGACTCATTGCGAGCTCACAGAACAGAGCTCCGGGCAGCTGAGCGGAAATGGAAGAAAACTAGACTCCCTGCAGACCTGGCATCTTTTCACTCCCTCCTCTCTACATTCTCTTCCTCTGTTTCTGCTGCTAAAGCCACTTTCTACCACTCTAAATTTCAAGCCTCTGCCTCTAACCCTAGGAAGCTCTTTGCCACCTTCTCCTCCCTGCTGAATCCCCCCCCCCCTCCTCCCTCTCTGTGGATGACTTCGTCAACCATTTTGAAAAGAAGGTTGACGACATCCGATCCTCGTTTGTTAAGTCAAATGACACTGCTGGTCCTGGTCACACTGCCCTACCCTATGCTTTGACTTCTTTCTCCCCTCTCTCTCCAGATGAAATCTTGCAACTTGTGACGGCAGGCCGCCCAACAACCTGCCCGCTTGACCCTATCCCCTCCTCTCTTCTCCAGACCATCTCCGGTGACCTTCTCCCTTACCTCACCTCGCTGATCAACTCATCCTTGACCACTGGCTATGTCCCTTCCGTCTTCAAGAGAGCGAGAGTTGCACCCCTCCTCAAAAAACCTACACTCGATCCCTCTGATGTCAACAACTACAGACCAGTATCCCTTCTTTCTTTTCTCTCCAAAACTATTGAGCGTGCCGTCTTTAGCCAACTCTCTTGCTATCTCTCTCAGAATGACCTTTTTGATCCAAACCAGTCAGGTTTCAAGACTGGTCATTCAACTGAGTCTGCTCTTCTCTGTGTCACAGAGGCTCTCCGCACTGCTAAAGCTAACTCTCTCTCCTCTGCTCTTGTCCTTCTAGACCTGTCTGCTACCTTTGATACTGTGAACCATCAGATCCTCCTCTCCACCCTCTCCGAGCTGGGCATCTCCGGCGCGGCTCACTCTTGGATTGCGTCCTACCTGACCGGTCGCTCCTACCAACTGGCGTGGCGAGAAGCTGTCTCCGCACCACGTGCTCTCACCACTGGTGTCCCCCAGGGCTCAGTTCTAGGCCCTCTCCTATTCTCGCTATACACCAAGTCACTTGGCTCTGTCATATCCTCACATGGCCTCTCCTATCATTGCTACGCTGACGACACACAACTAATCTTTTCCTTTCCCCCTTCTGATAACCAGGTGGCGAATCGCATCTCTGCATGTCTGGCAGACATATCAGTATGGATGACGGATCACCACCTCAAGCTGAACCTCGGCAAGACGGAGCTGCTCTTCCTCCCGGGGAAGGACTGCCCGTTCCATGATCTCGCCATCACGGTTGACAACTCCGTTGTGTCCTCCTCCCAGAGTGCGAAGAGCCTTGGCGTGACCCTGGACAACACCCTGTCGTTCTCCGCTAACATCAAGGTGGTAACCCGATCCTGTAGGTTCATGCTCTACAACATTCGGAGAGTATGACCCTGCCTTACACAGGAAGCGGCACAGGTCCTAATCCAGGCACTTGTCATCTCCCGTCTGGATTACTGCAACTCGCTGTTGGCTGGGCTCCCTGCCTGTGCCATTAAACCCCTACAACTCATCCAGAATGCCGCAGCCCGTCTGGTGTTCAACCTTCCCAAGTTCTCTCCCGTCACCCCGCTCCTCCGCACACTCCACTGGCTTCCAGTTGAAGCTCGCATCTGCTACAAGACCATGGTGCTTGCCTACGGAGCTGTGAGGGGAACGGCACCTTCGTACCTTCAGGCTCTGATCAGTCCCTACACCCAAACGAGGGCACTGCGTTCATCCACCTCTGGCCTGCTGGCTCCCCTACCTCTGCGGAAGCATAGTTCCCGCTCAGCCCAGTCAAAACTGTTCGCTGCTCTGGCACCCCAATGGTGGAACAAGCTCCCTCACGACGCCAGGACAGCGGAGTCACTCACCACCTTCCGGAGACATTTGAAACCCCACCTCTTTAAGGAATACCTGGGATAAAGTAATCCTTCTACCCCCCCCTTTACTCCAACCCACCCCCCAAAAAAAAAATATATATATATATATTGTAAAGTGGTTATCCCACTGGCTATAAGGTGAATGCACCTATTTGTAAGTCGCTCTGGATAAGAGCGTCTGCTAAATGACGTAAATGTAAATGTAAAATGTAAAGTATTTGACCCCTCTGCAAAACATGACTTAGTACTTGGTGGCAAAACCCTTGTTGGCAATCACAGAGGTCAGACGTTTCTTGTAGTTGGCCACCAGGTTTGCACACATCTCAGGAGGGATTTTGTCCCACTCCTCTTTGCAGATCTTCTCCAAATCATTAAGGTTTCGAGCCTGACGTTTGGCAACTTGAACCTTTAGCTCCCTCCACAAATGTTCTATGGGATTAAGGTCTGGAGACTGGCTAGGCCACTCCAGGACCTTAATGTGCTCCTTCTCGAGCCACTCCTTTGTTGCCTTGTCCGTGTGTTTTGGGTCATTGTCATGCTGGAATACCCATCCACGACCCATTTTCAATGCCTTAGCTGAGGGAAGGAGGTTCTCACCCAAGATTTGACGGTACATGGCCTCGTCCATCGTCCCTTTGATGCGGTGATGTTGTCCTGTCCCCTTAGCAGAAAAACAACCCCCAAAGCATAATGTTTCCACCTCCATGTTTGACGGTAGGGATGGTGTTCTTGGGGTCATAGGCAGCATTCCTCCTCCTCCAAACACGGCGAGTTGAGTTGATGCCAAAGAGCTCCATTTTGGTCTCATCTGACCACAACACTTTCACCCAGTTCTCCTCTGAATCATTCAGATGTTCATTGGCAAACTTCAGACGGGCCTGTATATGTGCTTTCTTGAGCAGGGGGACCTTGCGGGCGCTGCAGGATTTCAGTCCTTCACGGCGTAGTGTGTTATCAATTGTTTTCTTGGTGACTATGGTCCCAGCTGCCTTGAGATCATTGACAAGATCCTCCCATGTAGTTCTGGGCTGATTCCTCACTGTTCTCATGATCATTGCAACTCCACGAGGTGAGATCTTGCATGGAGCCCCAGGTCGAGGGAGATTGACAGTTCTTTTGTGTTTCTTCCATTTGCGAATAATCGCACCAACTGTTGTCACCTTCTCACCAAGCTGCTTGGCGATGGTCTTGTAGCCCATTCCAGCCTTGTGTAGGTCTACAATCTTGTCCCTGACATCCTTGGAGAGCTCTTTGGTCTTGGCCATGGTGGAGAGTTTGGAATCTGATTGATTGATTGCTTCTGTGGACAGGTGTCTTTTATACAGGTAACAAACTGAGATTAGGAGCACTCCCTTTAAGAGTGTGCTCCTAATCTCAGCTCGTTACCTGTATAAAAGACACCTGGGAGCCAGAAATCTTTCTGATTGAGAGGGGGTCAAATACTTATTTCCCTCATTAAAATGCAAATCAATTTATAACATTTTTGACATGCGTTTTTCTGGATTTTGTTGTTGTTATTCTGTCTCTCACTGTTCAAATAAACCTACCATTAAAATTATGGACTGATCATTTCTTTGTCAGTGGGCAAACGTACAAAATCAGCAGGGTATCAAATACTTTTTTCCCTCCCTGTATAGTTTATTCCTCGTCTCTCTCTGAAGTCTTTGCACCAAGAAAGGTTGACAGACCAAGATTCAAAGGTCAGATTAGGAAGGAAGAGGTGATGTTTGCTCAGTTGTGTCTAGGACATTGTACATTTAACTCTTCATTACATCTGCTTTGTGTCTGGAATGTATGGTCGATGAAACAGTGGAGCATGTGTTGTTATATTGTTGTAATTATGTTGAAGAGAGGGAAAGATTGAAGTGTAGGGTCATTGAGGTTGGACGTGTTTGGACGGATTTAGAAGGGATGGGGAAGGGTCTGTTAGAAGTTAGTAGGGCTCTTTTAAATGTTCTTAATAGTACAGTTAGGTAGGTGGATTTAGGTTTATCGGTTTGTTTCCCTTAATACATGTAGAGCTAATGTAAACAGTGATTGACCACACACTCCAGCACAGTAGGTGGCAGCATGCACCTTAACGTTTGTGGTTTAAAAGCGGATGGTTTGAGTAAAAAAATAAAATAATGATAATGGACCTTTTTATACAGTTTCTTGACTGAGTCCAGCTCGCTAATAATCACAGAAATTCCAGCTAGACAGTCAGGGAGAATATACTTTAAAATGACTCAAACTGAACAGAAAAATAAACACAACATGTAAAGTGTTGGTCCCATGTTTCATGAGCTGAACTAAAAGATCCCAGAATTTTTTGCTGATGTCAATGTTGTTGAACAGAGTGCCTCATGGTGGCGGTAGGGGTTATGGTATGGGCAGTCCTAAGCATGATAATGCACGGCCCCATGTAGCAAGGATCTGTACATAATTCCTGGAAGCTAAAAATGTCCCAGTTCTTCCATGGCCTGCATACTCACCAGACATGTCACCCATTGAGCATGTTTGGGATGCTCTGGATCGACGTGTACCACAGGCACAGCGTGTTCCAGTTCCTGCCAATATCCAGCAACTTCGCTCAGCTATTGAAGAAAATTGTGGGACAACATTCCACAGGCCACAATCAACAGCCTGATCAACTTTATGCGAAGGAGATGTGTCGCGCTGAATGAGGAAAATGGTGGTCACACCAGATAATGACTGGTTTTCTGATCCACACACCTACCTTCTTTTTAAGGTATCTGTGACCAACAGATGCATATCTGTATTCCCAGTCATGTGAAATCCATAGATTAGGGCCTAATGAATTTAAATTGACTGATTTCCTTATATGAACTGTAACTCAGTAAAATCTTTGAAATTGTTGCGTTTACATTTCTGATCAGTATACTTTAAAATGACTAAAACCAACTCAAAACTGTGTAGAAATGATAATGGACCGTTTTATACAGTTTCTTGAATGTGTCCAGCTCCCTAATAATCACGGAAATTATAGGTAAACAGTAAGGGTGTATCGAACATTCCAAAAACGATGGATAGAGGACTATCTTTTGCAAATTTTGATGGTGAGGTACTGTAACATAACCAATTTTCAGTGCGGCCCTCCGGACATAGTTGGAGACCGAATGTGGCCCCTGGGCAAAATGAGTTTCACACCCCGGCCATAGAAGAAGTCAATGCGCACTCCCCTGCGCGCCTCCGCGAGAATATTCGCCATTTTGATTCGAAAATATGACCGAGTTTTTCCTGCTTTGCATGCTTGAGAAGGCTAGCATTTGATTTGATTTACTGTAGAGGATATACATAGACAGTACGCGTAATAATATTGAATATACAAGGTACAAATGTGAGGTAACTGCCTGTCCGTTGCAAGAGAATAATATATGTGTCACCAGGTTGACATATACTTTGCTCATACTGCTCGTCAGCCTGACCCATCAAAACAAATCACGTTTGGCTAGTTCGCTAACTAACGTTAGTTATTAGCTAACGAAGGTAGGTAGCGTTAGCCAACTTCTAGCCATACATACGAGTGGATTGCAAACTTTGAACAACACGGTAAGTTTCTCAGGACCAACGTTGGCTAGCTAAAGCTGGTGAGTTATATTTGGGCTTGGCGACTAACTATCTGGTTAAGCTATCAGTGACAGTACATAGTTAGCTAAATAGGGTTAACTAGCTTTTGCCAATTTAGCTAGATAGCTCAAGTTATGCTAATGATAGTTAACGTTAGCTGCTAGTTATCGGACTCCGAGAGAAACTAACGCCGACAACCAGCCATCTAACTAACTCGCAACGACAAAGTTGATACTAATGTGCTCAACTTGTGTTAACGTTAGCTAAATTGTATGGTAACGTTAAGTTAGTTAACTACCTGGAAAGCTAGCGGCTCTGGATTCTCTCTGCATTTGACTGAATGTATCGAATCCCTCTGGCTCAGCCAATCTACTTTGCTAACTGAATTAGGTAGCTATCTCGCTTGCTAATATGTCCTAGCTAACTAATACTAGCTGACGTTAGCTGCTGTTGTTCAGACATTCGACGTTAGCGAGACCAAAAAGAGAGAAGTTCGTTCTCAAGATCATGTCTCAGTTGCAAGAAATGTTATTAACTACCTAACATGTTACTTCCTGCATTCGTGAAGATATACTTGTTGCGGAAAATTCCACACAGTTGTAAAATTGTAGTTGTCTAGAAACAAATCGACGGTCTTGGAATTTCTATCCATTGAACAAACAAAGTCAACCCCGTTTCCAACTGCATGGCAAGGGTTTGGCACTGGCAGCGTTACCTTATAAATAATCAATGTCAAATCTCTAAGTAGTGAATAGAAGTAGCCAGCAAGTACTACAGTAGTGACTTGTGAAGTAAACAGAAATGTGAGCTACCAACACTCAGCAGTTGATGTGCATTTCTTGCCAAGGCCACCACCATATCATTTTACATTTCTACAGAACATTGTCAGGCAAGGAGTGATAGTAGACCCTAAAGGGTTCCTTATCTTACAAATGGTTATTCGGAGAAATTATCAACATGGAAAAGTAGAATGGGGGGGGTTGAGAAGTGAATTAAACAATAATACAAAATAATATACATGTTTACATGAGACAATAATACAAATAAAATATACACTTTGACAACTGTAGCAATGATAAATGTCCATTGGCGAGTGGGGGCTATTGGCCATTCTGACAGGTTTTGGCATGAAACTCTTATACTGCCCGCATCAAAGTAATGGAAGCGGGGAGAATATGCCGTGGCTGAGGTCCATGATAGGCATACAGACAAAATAGAACAGTCAAATTTGTAAATAAAGCAATTATCCAAAACCAACCACATCTTGAATCCTTGGTATAAGGTGGCAAAACAAAAGAGCATCTTAAATGGGGCTCCCTGTTGCTACTTCTGTTAGCAACTCATGGAGAAGTGCACGTGCTTAGCTGTGCAGCCAACTGAGACTGATAAGCACCTAATTAGGAGATGGGAGAGCCTGGCTATGTCCAAATGATCTTAGATAGCCTCCTTTAACCTATCAACTCTCCTTCATAACCACTGATCGTAGTAGACTTTATACGTTTCCACCATGTCCAAATTATCTTAGATAGCCTCCTTTAACCTATCAACTCTCCTTCATAACCACTGATCATAGTAGACTTTATACGTTTCCACCATCTTGCTTTTGCCTAACTAATCAGTGGTCATGAAGGTGAGGAGACAAGGAAAGGAAGCCATCTAAGATTTGTGACATAGCCTGCCCTCTGATTGCTCTGTCTATACCGCGTTCACATGCCATCGGAGTTATCAGAAATTCCTAGTTCCGACTGGGACGTTTCACTTAAACGACCCTCCAAGTCTGAATTACAAGTGGGAAACTCTGAGAAAATTGTTGACAACTACAACCTTATCAATATGGATAATGTAGCTAGATTGACCATATTGTCAATGTCAAGCTAGCAAACTTTTATTATTAGCAATGTTAGCTAGCTTATCAAGCTAACTAAAATCTTGTTGGTTGACGAATTGTTCCGATCAAAAAGCACATGAATGAAACAAAGTTGTATATCCGACATCACAACTAGGAAATAGGAAGTTCTGACGAGCATGTGAACGAACGCTGCATTACTACACTGCCCCATAAGCCACTTGCTTTGCTTAATGACAGGCTTCTGTTGGGTCATAGCATCCAGTTGATTGCTCTTCAACCATTGTTCCTCTTTTCATCATTTACTACATTAGCCAGTGGACTGTTTTGTTGAGGATGCCCCTGGTGAGTTCTATTTTAGATGAGAAGTCAAGTTTTTGCTTTTTCCTGTGTAGCACTCTAGGGGTTATTGTTGCACTAGTGAGCTCTGTGTAAATGTATGCCAGATGGGCGCTCCGCACGTGCAGGGCAGGGTTGTCCAAATAAGAGGAAAAAGGAGGAAACACGTTGATTTCCTTTTTCAGACCCATTCTTGTGTTATGTGTGGGCGGCCAGTCAGTGTTGTATTGCACAGGCCAGCACATTTGTCTTTTGTTGACTAAGCAAGTCGGTTTGACTTTGTCCCTTCTAACATGTCTGAATGATGGTCTTGATAGTTTAGTGTGTTTACCATAGCAACCATAGCCAACAGATTTTTCGAAACTATTCTCATTTCCTGTCTGTAGTTGTGGTTGCCTAGGCTATAGCTTATAGCTAGGTTGTTTAGTGTGCAATGCTGACGTCAAAAACAGTGAAGTAGCTAGAGCTAACCACAACCTTTTCACATTAGTGATGTGTGAGTGAGGGTCCAGGAAAGGGCAGTGTGCACTATATGCAATTTCTTCTGCATATCTTTTTAAAGCATACAGGTAATAATATTAATTGTAGTAGCTAGGCAGCTAACCCTGGTAGTCAGCCCAGTGTTCATACATTAGACTTATGACAAAGTTGTCCACAGGTCTGACCTAGAGTATGTGGACAACTACAAATACAGTCTGGTTAGACTGTAAACTCTCCTTCCAGACTCACATTAAGCATCTCCAATCCAAAGTTAAATCTAGAATCTGCTTCCTATTTCGCAAACGAAGCCTCCTTCACTCATGCTGCCAAACATGCCCTCGTAAAACTGGCTATCCTACCGATCCTTGACTTCGGCAATGTCATTTACAAAATAGCCTCCAACACTCTACTCAGCAAATTGGATGTAGTCTATCACAGTGCCATCCGTTTTGTCATCAAAGCCCCATATACTACCCACCATTGTGACCTGTACGCTCTTGTTGGCTGGTCCTCACTACATATTCATCGCCAAACCCACTGGCTCCAGGCCATCTATAAATCACTGCTAGGCAAATCCCCGCCTTATCTTAGCTCATTGGTCACCATAGCAACACCCACCCGTAGTATGCGCTCCAGCAGGTATATCTCACTGGTCATCCCCAAAGCCAACACCTCCTTTGGCCGCCATTCCTTCCAGTTCTCTGCTGCAAATGACTGGAACGAACTGCAAAAATCTCTGAAGCTGGAGACACTTATCTCCCTCACTAACTTTAAGCATCAGTTGTCAGAGCACCTTACCGATCACTGCACCTGTACACAGCCCATCTGAAATTAGCCCACCCAACTACCTCATCCCCATATTGTTATTTATTTTGCTCATTTGCACCCCAGTATCTCTATTTGCACATCATCTATTGCACATCTATCATTCCAGTGTTAACACTAATTGTAATTATTTTGCACTATGGCCTATTTATTGCCTTACCTCCATAACTTGCTACATTTGAACACACTGTATATATATTTTCTGTTGTATTTTTGACTTTATGTTTTGTTTTACCCCATATGTAACTCTGTTGTTTTTATCGCACTGCTTTGCTTTATCTTGGCCAGGTCGCAGTTGTAAATGAGAACTTGTTCTCAACTGGCTTACCTGGTTAAATAAAGGTTAAATAAATAAAAATAAATTAATTAATTTGACCGTAATTGGTAGCCTATGCAAGCCTATAATCCATTTCAAAATGCTAATCTCATTTCGTAAAGCATTTGCATAGGCCTAACAAGACCCAAAGCATGCATCTGGAATTTTGTTTAAGATTTTCCAGCTAGTATCTCGTAGTTGATGGCATGCCCATTTTTCAGTGTGAGCCTCTCCATTATGTTGGCTTAAATGCCATTCACTACTGTCTTCAGGTAATTAAGTTAGCTGGAGTTCTTTGTTGTTTGTGTTCTTGACGACACAACACAAAGCATTGCGCATTTCACTGTTGTTAGGCTAAATTGAGTTGATATATAACATTAGTCTAGGCCTAGTTTTTTTATAAGCCACAAGGCAAGTCAGGGCAGGCTGTTGTAACTATTGGCACAGCAGTTAATTGTCTCATTCATAAAACTGAAAGCTAAGAATTCTATAGAAGCAGGTTGACTTAGGGTTCGGCTGCCCGACGCTAAGATTTCAAAAGTCAAACCCTGCTTTCTCACTAGCAGTCTACTAACTAGAAGGCTAGGTCATGACCTTACAACTAATGGCAGCCAGACAAATGTATTTCTTGAAAGTTCTATTCAGAATCCTCCTTGTGATGTCAAGCAGTCTGAGTAAATCTGATGCCACACATGCATCTTGTGTTTAAAGATGACTATGCAAATACTGCTGCTGACTAATAATGGATGTCTTTGAGAGCTGATGCAAGGTCCTATATGAATTTAATTATAATTTATTGTAACCCCAATTCCCTTCTCTCTCTCAGGTTATGGTGAGCCCTTCAGTGTGTTGTGTATTAAGGAGGCCCATGTTCTAAGAGGAGACCCATGCTGATAAATGCCAGGCCTCGCCACTCTCTCTGCCGTCTGCACAAACACAAATGCCTGCCTGTCTGTGAGGAAGGTCTGATTAAAGATACCCACATTTCATCTACTGGTAAGCACAATTACTGGAGGTTACATCTCAAATGATATCTGTAATGAGTTTGTTGTTCATGTGTTGACCGAGTCAGTGACCGTGCTTATGTGGATGTTTTTAGATGTTCCTGCTTCATTGTTTTCATCTTTGTGTGTGTATTTCCCCTGTTACCCTCCCCACCTACGCATGAACCTCACCTCTTTTAATCTCCCCCCTTTTCTTCCTCTTCTCCTTTATAGTAAATTACATTTCTTTTCATAATCTCAAAAGCAAAAAACTAAAAAGTAATTCATCATCATGAGTAGCCTAGCTTTAGTTAGCTAGGTCAACCAATACATCATTATGAGTAGCCTAGCTATAGTTAGCTAAGTCAACCAATACATCATTATGAGTAGTTGGCTAGGTCAACCAATAGAGGCCACGTCTTTGAGTGTATGCATCCTTTAAAGATGGAGAGGGACAGTTCATGGCTTGCTCAGCGGAAAATAGTCAGGGAGATGGTTGAAGTGTCTGGTGGTGATCTTGTAGAGGGCTACAAGATCAAAACCACCAGAAATATGCAACAAAACTCAATGTTATCAAAAACAAAACAGCTCATAAAAAATAAAAACAACTTGTAAAAACACATTTACAGGAGCTCTCTGCTTAGGCTGCTACTAGGGCGCCATGCCAACATTGCGTCCCTCTTTCTCTGACTCTCTCCTTCTTTCTCCTCCTAGGGCTGTGCCCCCTGTCCAAGCAGCCATCATGTTCTGGAAGTTTGACCTGCACACCACGTCCCACATCGACCAGCTGCTGGACCGGGAGGACGTGACGCTGCGGGAGCTCATGGAGGAGGACGATGTCCTGCAGGAGTGCAAGGCCCAGAACCGCCGGCTGCTGCTCTTCCTCTCTCAGGACCACTGCATGACAGAGCTGGTCAACCTCATCACCACAGAGCCCCCTGCTGACCTAGAGGAGAAGAGCCGCTTTAAGTGAGAGAAAAGGGTCGACCGAGGGGGAAGAGGGATGGGCTGAGATGTGGCCGCTCAACACACGTGTATATTATGACATTATTGTAAGAGAACATTTGTGCTAAACAAAGGATACTTTTAATGAAATAAATATTCAAATACACCCTATGCTTAAGCCATCACGGACTGACCTTCCCTCTAAAAAACAGTTGTACGGAATGAAAGGGGCTTCTCCGTAACATGCTCTGACATTGCCTGGGTTCTATGCTCAGTGGATGATAAGTACCAACTGCCAAGTTTCAACGCAAGACCAGCATGCATACACTATTACGGTCTTTTTTATTTTCCTGTGATTCTCAATGTCAAACACACAGAGATCCCTGTCTAGAGTGAAAGAGCTTGTGGCTGTGCGGTCTAGTCCTCGCCTTGTCGGTTATGAGTTCAAATCCAGTTATGTCTGCTCAGCTGTTATCTGCAGAGTTGGTCGAAGGGCAGCTGTGATGATTGGAGGAGGTTAAAGGGGCTGGAGCACAATGGCCACTTGGTATTTAAATACAGACTTTGCCTATAAAAACTAAAGCCTTGTTCACATTAGCATTTTGAAGTGACTTTTTGGAATATCTGTTTCGAATCTGTTCATTTTCCTGCAGTCTGAACAGCCAAAACGCACATGGAATCAGATATTTCAAGCCACATTCGTAGGTGGTTTGAAATCAAATACAAATCTGATTCCTGGCCATGCAACTTGTCTGAACGGTCAAATCTGATTTATTTACCCTCAAGTGGTTTTTATTTGGCATATCTTGTTGCTTGCTAGCTACTCTGACAGTATTGACAAGAACAGGTGGTAGCTAACTAGCTTGTTAATTGTTTAAAAATGAGTGAATGTGCTAGAAAGCGAAACAGCTACCTAGCTAGCTAGTTGAGGGTTGTGGATTTCTACAAAATACTTGTTTTGAAAGTTGTATCATTTTATCCTTTTAGGCTTTAAAATTGTTCTTTTAAGATTTTTAACATTCAAAGCAACTAGGAAACGTCCATGGCAGGCATTGTGGTCACCTTAGCTTGCTACATAACTTCTGAGTGATAGGAAGCATGAGCAATTTCTATTGAGCCGACATATGCAGCGTTCACCGTGAATGGGATCTCTGCGAAAACAGGAACATTGCCTTTAAAAGCCACAATGCCTATATTCCGTGATTGGATTGAATCCCGGCCTTAATGGGAGCCAAGATACGTTTTTGATGGCTTTAAGGTTGAAGACTGATAATTGACAGTGTAGAAACACAATAGGATGTTTTGAACTCACAACGTCATGAACTGGGAACAGAACTACCAGTGCCATGATAGATGCCTCTAAATTAGTTCATGTTTTTAGGTTGATTCTTCTAATGTGACAGAAAAGTACAACAGGTGGCGTTGGGTTTGAAACATGCCCTCATAGAAATCCTATTAAATTACTATTCTAATTCCTAACTCTATGCATGCCCTCTTGTGGACAAAATCTAGCCATGTAAAGAAGCTTACAAGACACAAAAAACACCCAATAGGGCCTGGTTTCCCAAAAGCATCTTAAGGTTAAGTTCATCGTTAGAACCATACTCATTCCTATGGTTCTAACGATGAACATAGCCTTAAGATGCTTTTGGGAAACTGGGCCCTGATCTTGATTGGGTCCCTTAGCATAGCATACACAACATGGTCTTCAGCATACTGAGTCCAATAAACATGGATTCAGAATTGACGAAATGAGCATCGTCAGAATATTTCCAAACATCGTAAAAGTATCATATTTCAAGAATTAATACAGACTGTACACCTCCCTCCCACACTGACACTTAGACTGTTTTCCCCCCCTCTCATCCTGTTGTTGTCGTCCCACATTACAGGTTCCCTAACATCGCCTGTGAGCTCCTGACATCAGACGTGTCCCTCATCAACGACAAGTTGGGCGGGGACGAGTCACTCCTGGAGACTCTCTACCACTTCCTGGAGCAGGACCCGCCCCTCAACCCGCTATTAGCCAGCTTCTTCAGCAAGACCATTGGCAACCTCATCGCTAGGAAAACAGAACAGGTAATCTCAATGCCCAAGAAGTCATAAAGGTGGATAAAGAAAATGTAAAGACCTATCTGGAGCTCACCAAATGTCTCTTTTGCTCCAGGTAATCTCCTTCCTGAGGAAAAAGGATGGCTTCATCGGCCTGGTGCTGAAACACATCGACGCCTCCGCCATGATGGACCTGCTGCTTCGCCTCATCAGCTGTGTGGAGCCTGCCCCCTTGAGGCAGGAGGTCCTGAATGTAAGCTGCCACTGTGGGTCTGTCTGTCTGCCAGCCATACCTGTTCTCATAAATGTTGTGTTCAATTAGAAATATAATTTCTTATTGACTTGGACATCTTGTATTTCTCTCATTCATTCCCTGTCATACTCTTTCTTTCCTTATCTCAGTGGCTGAACGAAGAGAAGCTGATTCAGAGACTCTCAGAGCTCATCCATACAGGCAAAGACGAGGAAGTGAGTATAGACCTTAGTCTGATATTGCAGTACTATACCTGGACAAGGCATGGTAGTTCATATTAACCATCTGGTCAGAAGTATGAATCCTGATTTGTTACATTTTTTTTTTTTTAAGAGACAATCAAATGCGTCCCAGACGCTTTGTGACATCATCCGCCTTAGTCGAGACCAGGTCAACCAGATGCAGGAGAACGTCGAGGCCGACCCCTTATTGGCTGTACTAGAGTCGCAGGAGAGCGTAGCGGGGCTCCTGAAGACAATGTTTGAGGGGGAGAGGAGTGAGGCCTCCATTGTTAACGGAACTCAAGTGCTACTTACCTTACTGGAGACCAGGAGGTCCGGGTGAGTGGAACAACTGTTCTCTCTCATATAAACTCTCCCTCCCTCATATCTCGTTCCATTGCCTTGTCCAGAAACAACCTCTAGCCACTTGTGGAGATCTTAAAAGGATATGATAGAGTTAAGCTATATGGTAATACCTCCACCTCGCCTTCTGAGAGGCTGGCTGGATTTATCACCACATTGCTTACACCTGTCCAATCCTCTCAGATCTCCACAAATGTTTAGGGCAGGTGTTATGTGAATTATTTATCAAACTATTTCAGTGTCTCTGTGCGTCTCCCAAAAGGTTGTAATGCTTTTGGATCAATGAAACGGACAGAGTCCCGGTCTGCATAGTCAGAGATGTTTATTCATTGAGAATTCTGCCATCTTTTATACTCACACGTCATACAAAAATCCCTCCCCTCTTTAGGTGGGCTGTAGTTTTCCACTTTAAAACTGCTCACCTGACCATCAGTTCACACATACAGTGGGGGGAAAAAGTATTTAGTCAGCCACCAATTGTGCAAGTTCTCACACTTAAAAATATGAGAGAGGCCTGTAAATAGGTACACGTCAACTATGACAGACAAAATGAGGGAAAAAAATCCAGAAAATCACATTGTAGGATTTTTTATGAATTTATTTGCAAATTATGGTGGAAAATAAGTATTTGGTCAATAACAAAAGTTTCTCAATACTTTGTTATATACCCTTTGTTGGCAATGACACAGGTCAAACGTTTTCTGTAAGTCTTCTCAAGGTTTTCACACACTGTTGCTGGTATTTTGGCCCATTCCTCCATGCAGATCTCCTCTAGAGCAGGGATGTTTTGGGGCTGTCGCTGGGCAACACAGACTTTCAACTCCCTCCAAAGATTTTCTATGGGGTTGAGATCTGGAGACTGGCTAGGCCACTCCAGGACCTTGAAATGCTTCTTACGAAGCCACTCCTTCGTTGCCCGGGCGGTGTGTTTGGGATCATTGTCATGCTGAAAGACCCAGCCACGTTTCATCTTCAATGCCCTTGCTGATGGAAGGAGGTTTTCACTCAAAATCTCACGATACATGGCCCCATTCATTCTTTCCTTTACACGGATCAGTCGTCCTGGTCCCTTTGCAGAAAAACAGCCCCAAAGCATGATGTTTCCACCTCCATGCTTCACAGTAGGTATGGTGTTCTTTGGATGCAACTCAGCATTCTTTGTCCTCCAAACACGACGAGTTGAGTTTTTACCAAAAAAGTTCTATTTTGGTTTCATCTGACCATATGACATTCTCCCCAATCCTCTTCTGGATCATCCAAATGCACTCTAGCAAACTTCAGACGGGCCTGGACATGTACTGGCTTAAGCAGGGGGACACATCTGGCACTGCAGGATTTGAGTCCCTGGCGGCGTAGTGTGTTACTGATGGTAGGCTTTGTTACTTTGGTCCCAGCTCTCTGCAGGTCATTCACTAGGACCCCCCGTGTGGTTCTGGGATTTTTGCTCACCGTTCTTGTGATCATTTTGACCCCACGGGGTGAGATCTTGCGTGGAGCCCCAGATCGAGGGAGATTATCAGTGGTCTTGTATGTCTTCCATTTCCTAATAATTGCTCCCACAGTTGATTTCTTCAAACCAAGCTGCTTACCTATTGCAGATTCAGTCTTCCCAGCCTGGTGCAGGTCTACAATTTTGTTTCTGGTGTCCTTTGACAGCTCTTTGGTCTTGGCCATAGTGGAGTTTGGAGTGTGACTGTTTGAGGTTGTGGACAGGTGTCTTTTATACTGATAACAAGTTCAAACAGGTGCCATTAATACAGGTAACGAGTGGAGGACAGAGGAGCCTCTTAAAGAAGAAGTTACAGGTCTGTGAGAGCCAGAAATCTTGCTTGTTTGTAGGTGACCAAATACTTATTTTCCACCATAATTTGCAAATAAATTCATTAAAAATCCTACAATGTGATTTTCTGGATTTTTTTTCCTCAATTTGTCTGTCATAGTTGACGTGTACCTATGATGAAAATTACAGGCCTCTCTCATCTTTTTAAGTGGGAGAACTTGCACAATTGGTGGCTGACTAAATACTTTTTTCCCCCACTGTACATACATACACACACACACACATGCATACACACACACACATTCCTTAGTTATCGCCGTCCTCACAATATCCTGCACCATATTTCATACTCCATAAAAAGCATATAAGTTGATTTGCATATAAAAATTCTCATTCAATACAGGTTCATCAGGGTTACCCCATGATTAAAAGCGTAACGTTACTCTTTAGCAATGGTACCCAACCTGTTTACCCACTATCTGGAAACAACAGTCTAAGCCTATAGTGAAGAACATTTGCTTCGTCACATCCTGCAACATCGGTTAACTAGTACATCATACTTAAAACAAGACTTTAATACACAAAATATAATTACAATAACTTTTAAACTAGAGATTTATAGTTCTAGGAAAACATCCAGTCTCAAACTATCTGAACCGTCGTCCTCCTCCACCAAGCCTGGTGGGTCATATTCTTCATTCGGTTGGTCGGAGTCCGGGATTGGGCCGAATCTCACCATCTGCTGTGATACTGCATACTCCAACGCCTTGCTCACCAACCCTCGGACACAGGGAATAAGACAACATCCACAAAGAACAAGTATACCCATAGAAGCTATAGCTGCAGCCAGAATAGTTACAACAATAGTTTTCCATTTACCAAACATGTTATCAAACCAACCAGTCATTGATGTATTCACCCCCCAGTTCTCAGCCCATTCTTTACTTAATGCAGTGAGACCTGCCAGTGCTCTAGTTACTGTACAATCTGGGGCTGTATTGTTGGGGATAAACATACAACAATGACCTCCCACCATCTTGCAAATCCGCCCTTCTCTGCTAAAAGCATTTCGAGAACCAAACTATTCTGCAGGTCATGAGTGAGGTGACGGATTGTTGGCCTGAGATTCTCTTCACTGCATCCCTTGTCTAATTAACGAACCTTTGTAGATGTAATTAATCCGGTCAACATTTTTATGAATTGTAACCCACCAGAAAACCTTGTTGTAAACCCTTCTCCAATTTGATCTGTGATTCGCATTACTTTGGTGTCTATAACATTGAGTTCATGGTGAATTGGGGTGCCTTAGTATTATCCTTTTTAAGAGTGGTTATTTTAATATCAGAACAATTAGGTGAGGTTTGGTTTGATCCCAAATCTATCACACAAGAGAACATGGTCTGAGGCATAGGTGCAGTTAGAAGGGTTGGCCTACCTGTTGAACAGGCATAACAATTAGTTTGACCCAACGCCCTAGCTGTGTAGTTCATCCACCTTACCCAGAAGTTCTCATTTGAAATTCCTTCTACTTCTCCTTGGTTCATTTCCTGCAAGAGGAAATATTCTACCCTTGGTGGTTTAGTGCTATTTAGGATTCCTTCTGAGGGCCTTCCAAGGGGTATTAGACTATTTGTTGATACCTCTGGTGATAACATTGGATCTACCTGCTGATCTGTCTCGGAGGTGGAAGATTCATTTCTCTCCTGAAAAATGCCCCGAAATCATCAACACAGGCCCAATAGTTCCTTGCTATGTCATCTTGCATAATTGACTTTACCGTTATCACCAGTTCCGTTTTACATTTATCATGGGTTTGTTTAATTCCCCATCGGTGTACTGCGTCCATTCCATTCTCATAGTATGTTCCCCAGGTATGTTTAAACACCCTTGCCCAAGGACATGAGCGTTCCCCAGTGCAAATGTATTTACCATACCTTCTAGGACCTAACTTTCTTGTACACGCCCCCTTCTTACCAAAGCCCACAAAACCTCCTATCTCTTTATGGGAGAAGTCGAATGGTATCTTGAATCCCCCATCTTGTCCTAAACTGACTTTTTAACTATTAAAATAATCATTCCCCCAATAGTCTTTCTTGGTTTCAGTATTTCTACGAGATCGAATCAGTGCATCATTTCCCTGTTTAGGTTGACCTGGATTAATCCATAATATGGTTAACATGATGATGCAGCTCAGAGTCCACCAAAATCCCTAAAACCGCCATCCCAATCCTGTCCAGTTCTTCTCTTTAACTCTGTGTGTGTTCAACAGTGTTGGTATGTGGGCCTACCTTTTTGCAGTGGGTAACGTGGACCCAAGTGGCTCTCTCAGCTATTCTTATAGCGAAGGCAGTTACCAATAGGACTTGGTATGGTTCCTCCCAGCGTGACTGCTTTCAATCCTTTTTCCTCAACAATTGGATCCACACCCAGTCTCCAGGTTATATACAGTGGGGGAAAAAAGTATTTAGTCAGCCACCAATTGTGCAAGTTCTCCCACTTAAAAAGATGAGAGGCCTGTAATTTTCATCATAGGTACACGTCAACTATGACAGACAAATTGAGGTTTTTTTTCTCCAGAAAATCACATTGTAGGATTTTTAATGAATTTATTTGCAAATTATGGTGGAAAATAAGTATTTGGTCACCTACAAACAAGCAAGATTTCTGGCTCTCACAGACCTGTAACTTCTTCTTTAAGAGGCTCCTCTGTCCTCCACTCGTTACCTGTATTAATGGCACCTGTTTGAACTTGTTATCAGTATAAAATACACCTGTCCACAACCTCAAACAGTCACACTCCAAACTCCACTATGGCCAAGACCAAAGAGCTGTCAAAGGACACCAGAAACAAAATTGTAGACCTGCACCAGGCTGGGAAGACTGAATCTGCAATAGGTAAGCAGCTTGGTTTGAAGAAATCAACTGTGGGAGCAATTATTAGGAAATGGAAGACATACAAGACCACTGATAATCTCCCTCGATCTGGGGCTCCACGCAAGATCTCACCCCGTGGGGTCAAAATGATCACAAGAACGGTGAGCAAAAATCCCAGAACCACACGGGGGGACCTAGTGAATGACCTGCAGAGAGCTGGGACCAAAGTAACAAAGCCTACCATCAGTAACACACTACGCCGCCAGGGACTCAAATCCTGCAGTGCCAGACGTGTCCCCCTGCTTAAACCAGTACATGTCCAGGCCCGTCTGAAGTTTGCTAGAGTGCATTTGGATGATCCAGAAGAGGATTGGGAGAATGTCATATGGTCAGATGAAACCAAAATATAACTTTTTGGTTAAAACTCAACTCGTCGTGTTTGGAGGACAAAGAATGCGGAGTTGCATCCAAAGAACACCATACCTACTGTGAAGCATGGAGGTGGAAACATCATGCTTTGGGACTGTTTTTCTGCAAAGGGACCAGGACGACTGATCCGTGTAAAGGAAAGAATGAATGGGGCCATGTATCGTGAGATTTTGAGTGAAAACCTCCTTCCATCAGCAAGGGCATTGAAGATAACGTGGCTGGGTCTTTCAGCATGACAATGATCCCAAACACACCGCCCGGGCAACGAAGGAGTGGCTTCGTAAGAAGCATTTCAAGGTCCTGGAGTGGCCTAGCCAGTCTCCAGATCTCAACCCCATAGAAAATCTTTGGAGGGAGTTGAAAGTCCGTGTTGCCCAGCGACAGCCCCAAAACATCACTGCTCTAGAGGAGATCTGCATGGAGGAATGGGCCAAAATACCAGCAACAGTGTGTGATAACCTTGTGAAGACTTACAGAAAACGTTTGACCTGTGTCATTGCCAACAAAGGGTATATAACAAAGTATTGAGAAACTTTTGTTATTGACCAAATACTTATTTTCCACCATAATTTGCAAATAAATAAATTAAGAATCCTACAATGTGATTTTCTGGATTTTTTTTTCTCATTATAGTTGTCATTATTATCTCTGTTATAGTTGACGTGTACCTATGATGAAAATTACAGGCCTCATCTTTTTAAGTGGGAGAACTTGCACAATTGGTGGCTGACTAAATACTTTTTTTCCCCACTGTACTATGAATCACCTTCTCCTTTAATTCTCCTGTAGGACACAAATTCTTAGACATACGGGTATGGTTAACGAACAATTTTCTCATGTGTTCTGCTAGTGTATTCTCTAGTTCTATGTCTGCCTGTTCTGGTCCTGCCAACTGTGGCATTCTGTAAGGTCTTCCAAACACTTTCTCAAAGGGGGATAACCCATCTTTATCTGGGGCTACTCAAAATTTCTTCCCTTCACTCCGTGATAACTCTATAAAATCAATTTCCAATTGCTGGAAGGGGTACTTAGCCGGAGGATACTCACCCTGAGGTGCCCTTTGTCTGCCCTGGTGATTATTTTGAGCACAGATAACACATCTTGAACAAAAGTTTTTATATTTATTTTTATAATTAGTAATCCCATATGCAACAAAGTGTTGTCTAATCTGCTCTACCATCCATCCCTCCCGTTGACACATGGCTCTGCCCGTGTGTCAATATTGCAGCATATCTAAACAGTAATTTCGGGAGAATTGGTAAGCTGTCTTTGACCCATATTCCTTCCTTATTTACTGTGCCTTGCTTCACCCATCTGTGAACTTCCTTAATTGGGGCCCTACTGTAGCTCTCTATAAGTAGATCTCTATCTATCGAAACTTCCTCTTTTGACAGCTGACTGGGACCAGAGAAGTGTTTTAACCCTGCTGCAGTGTGTGCAAACCTGGGCCAAAATCCCTGCTGCAGTGTGTGCAAACCTGGTCAAGACCTACAGGAAATGTATGATCTCTGTAATTGCAAACAAAGGTTTCTGTACCAAATGTTAAGTTCTGCTTTTCTGATGTATTACATTTACATTTTAGTTATTTAGCAGACGCTCTTATCCAGAGCGACTTACAGTTAGTGAATGCATACATGTTTTGTTTTTTTATTCATACTGGCCCCCCGTGGGAAACGAACCCACATCCCTGCCGGCCAAACCCTCCCCTACCTTGGACGACGCTGGACCAATTGTGCGCCGCCCATGGGTCTCCCGGTCGCAGCCGGCTGCGACAGAGCCTGGACTTGAACCAGGATCTCTAGTGGCACAGCTAGCACTGCGATGCAGTGCCTTAGACCACTGCGCCACTCGGGAGTGGAATGTATCAAATACTTATGTCATGCAATAAAATGCAAATTAATTACTTAAAAATCATACAATGTGATTTTCTGGATTTTTGTTTTAGATTCCGTCTCTCACAGTTGAAGTGTACCTATGATAAAAATTACAGACCTCTACATGCTTTGTAAGTAGGAAAACCTGCAAAAATCGGCAGTGTATCAAATTCTTCTTCTTCTCCCCACTGTAGGTAACTGTCCTTTCTAAGTAGGCTACAAATAACACCAAACACATGCCGTAGTTCACCAGCATATATTGAATTTATCTCCATAGTATTAATATCCAATGTAGCGATTGACGTTCCTTAATGGAAACCCTAAATTGTTTTTGTACAACATTATATTAATTATGTCTCACCTATGACGTATGTCTACGTTTGGGTGAGCAAGTTAATACAGTGAGGGAAAAAAAGTATTTGATCCCCTGCTGATTTTGTACATTTGCCCACTGACAAAGAAATGATCAGTCTATAATTTGAATGGTAGGTTTATTTGAAACAGTGAGAGACAGAATAATAACAACAAAAATCCAGAAAAACGCATGTCAAAAATGTTATAAATTGATTTGCATTTTAATGAGGGAAATAAGTATTTGACCCCCTCTCAATCAGAAAGATTTCTGGCTCCCAGGTGTCTTTTATACAGGTAACGAGCTGAGATTAGGAGCACACTCTTAAAGGGAGTGCTCCTAATCTCAGTTTGTTACCTGTATAAAAGACACCTGTCCACAGAAGCAATCAATCAATCAGATTCCAAACTCTCCACCATGGCCAAGACTAAAGAGCTCTCCAAGGATGTCAGGGACAAGATTGTAGACCTACACAAGGCTGGAATGGGCTACAAGACCATCGCCAAGCAGCTTGGTGAGAAGGTGACAACAGTTGGTGCGATTATTCCCAAATGGAAGAAACACAAAAGAACTGTCAATCTCCCTCGGCCTAGGGCTCCATGCAAGATCTCACCTCGTGGAGTTGCAATGATCATGAGAACGGTGAGGAATCAGCCCAGAACTACACGGGAGGTTCTTGTCAATGATCTCAAGGCAGCTGGGACCATAGTCACCAAGAAAACAATTGGTAACACACTACGCCGTGAAGGACTGAAATCCTGCAGCGCCAGCAAGTTCCCCTGCTCAAGAAAGCACATATACAGGGCCGTCTGAAGTTTGCCAATGAACATCTGAATGATTCAGAGGAGAACTGGGTGAAAGTGTTGTAGTCCGATGAGACCAAAATGGAGCTCTTTGGCATCAACTCAACTTGCCGTGTTTGGAGGAGGAGGAATGCTGCCTATGACCCCAAGAACACCATCCCCACCGTCAAACATGGAGGTGGAAACATTATGCTTTGGGGGTGTTTTTCTGCTAAGGGGACAGGACAACTTCACCGCATCAAAGGGACGATGGACGGGGCCATGTACCGTCAAATCTTGGGTGAGAACCTCCTTCCCTCAGCCAGGGCATTGAAAATGGGTCATGGATGGGTATTCCAGCATGACAATGACCCAAAACACATGGCCAAGGCAACAAAGGAGTGGCTCAAGAAGAAGCACATTAAGGTCCTGGAGTGGCCTAGCCAGTCTCCAGACCTTAATTCCATAGAAAATCTGTGGAGGGAGCTGAAGGTTTGAGTTGCCAAACGTCAGCCTCGAAACCTTAATGATTTGGAGAAGATCTGCAAAGAGGAGTGGAACAAAATCCCTCCTGAGATGTGTGCAAACCTGGTGGCCAACTACAAGAAACGTCTGACCTCTGTGATTGCCAACAAGGGTTTTGCCACCAAGTACTAAGTTGTGTTTTGCAGAGGGGTCAAATACTTATTTCCCTCATTTAAATGCAAATCAATTCATTAAACTTTTGACATGCATTTTTCTGGATTTTGTTGTTGTTATTCTGTCTCTCACTGTTCAAATAAACCTACCATTAAAATTATAGACTGATCATGTCTTTGTCAGTGGGCAAACGTACAAAATCAGCAGGGGATCAAATACTTATTTCCCTCACTGTATTTAATTATTATTCCAATTATTATTTTCTGAAGTCTCTAGCCTCTCATTCAACACAAATCCCCATCATCAAATATACTCCCAGCAGAACTGGAAAAAACAACAAAACAGACTGTGATTTCCAGGCACTGTTCCTTTGTTCTGGCCTCACTATCTCTCCGAGAGTTGGCACTCCCTTAAGATCTCTTACTCCTATTTTCTCTCCCAATCTGCTCTTGGTAAACTGCATACTTTTTTAACCTCAATCAGTGTTGCTGTGCCGTTCTCCACCCTATCAAAGTATTTTTAAAGGTCCTGCTTATCTCTGGTCTCATTCCACTGAGGAACGCTATATTTTTAATTGCTGATGGTAGGGCGTATCATTCCCCTGTCTCTGGTCTGGCTCGGTATGCCACTGTTTGCGTTAAACACATCTTTAACTCTCTCTAAGTACTGGCTGACAGTCTCACTATCCTCTTGTTTACACTCATGTGCTTTAGAGAAGTCTGCATGACGATGGTAATGTTCTCTGAGGCTATTACACAATTCAATTATTTTCCCAATATACTCTCCGTGATCGGCCCATGGCAAAAGTGCCCTCTGGGCATCCCCTGAAACCCACTGCCCTCTAACGGCAGCCCAAACCTTAATATTCCTGTTTTGGGGTGGGTCATTCCTTCTACCGCTCTGGCCACGTCCTCTGTGTTCATGGCCTGTCTGCTAAATGGCATATTATTATTATTATTACTGTATACATCTAAGGTTGATGGGGCCCCTTCATTCCCTGCCAATAGATTAGGTAAGGCTATCAGTGGGTACTGGCCCCCTCCTACTCTCTCATCTCCTGACTCATACCTTTACACACCTTGTGCATCTTTTTTACCATGGATTCGAGTTTGTCTGCGTCCAAACGTCCCTCAAAACCATACCTCTCCCTCCACCTGGTCACATAATGGAGATTTCTTCTATCCCTGGACTCCATAAATCTTGTATTCTATTGACAGGCAGTGTTGTACGAAACTCCAAGATATCATTACATGAAAAGCTTATTATTCAAACTTATATACAATTATCATACACACCTCTATCTCATCATTCAAACTTCAGAGTGCGACTCATTTACACCATTATACCACTCTCATTCCACATTCACACAATGTTGTTCTCAAACGCGCTTAATTACTATTTGTATAACCTACAGGAATATTTTATTCTATCAAAGGGCCCAAATTTGGAATGTTAACCTTATCCCAGTTATTATTTTACTGTAGTCAATTTTATTACAATCCTACATTACCTCTAAAGTTTCCAAATATAATGTCCGAAACACACCCTGAAAGATTGACCAAAATACAATGCATTCTGTCATGATCACACCGGTACACGTGACTTGTTCCTCCAACAGGATTTCTCATACCCCTCCTAGTAATGTGAATCTTCCACTCAGTTGGTAAATGTATATCCACATAACATTAATTATTCTCTTTCCTAATGCGAGATTGGGCAAGCCCTTTCTCCACCAGCTTTTAGAAGCTTCAAACGACCTTAAATATAGTCCCTTTCCTTACACTTTCTCCACAAAGAAAAGGCTATTATTTACAGGATTTATTTTTGTTGTCCGATCACCCACACAGATAAGCAGCCACTCGTGCTTAAATGAATCACTGAATGACTCACAGCCGCTCAAGCTAACCATTCACCCGTACGAGATGAGCAGACCTACTCTATCTTAACCTTCTCTTCACACATTACTTTCACTGTATTTCCCCAACCCGGATTATTTGTTGAACGTTACTGTTCTATAATCTACTACAGGTTCTCTGAATACAGGTAGTTTCTTTTGGTAATGGCCTATTACCGTGAATCGTTACGGACCCACCAACTTTAAATTGGCTACAACCTTAAATCGGCTACCTTAAAATGGCTACGCATTGATCAATTTGCTACTTTAAATTATGACGTTACCCTCAGTCAATATTTTAGCAAGTTCTCAAATCAATTTCACCAAGTAATGAATAAAGACTACTGACCTTATCCTTGCAGCCGAGATTCAATGTAGGTTTGGATTCCGTCACCGTCTCTGTCATTAATCAGGTGTCCTCTGGCCTGTTTTAACCCTTAACCCGACGGTTTTCAGAGTTACCTGGAATGACAGAGTCAGGTATTGGATTCCGGCTCAGAAGGACCAAGCTGTTATGTGAATTATTTATCAAACTATTTCAGTGTCTCTGTGCGTCTCCCAAAAGGTTGTAATGCTTTTGGATCAATGAAACGGACAGAGTCCCGGTCTGCATAGTCAGAGATGTTTATTCATTGAGAATTCTGCCATCACAATTTCAGAGTCCATCTTTTATACTCACACGTCATACAAAAATCCATCCCCTCTTTAGGCGGGCTGTAGTTTTCCACTTTAAAACTGCTCTCCTGACCATCAGTTCACACACACACGCATACATACACACACACACACACATGCATTCCTTAGTTATCGCCGTCCTCACAATATCCTGCACCATATTTCATACTCCTTAAAAAGCCTAACAGTTTCTCTCCTCCCTAAATTGGGAGGCCTCTTTATCTTGGTTTCTCAGTTGTCTGTAGACAGTTCTCCTTGTCCTTTGTTGTCTGGCCTAACTCTTATTCACATTGCTAAATAGTAGCTCAATGTCATAGTCTTTACTGGTCCTACACTCACACATTCTAACACATTTCACACAGTTTCAGGGTGTAATAATTAGTCATTAATAATTATTCTATCAGCAGGGGTAGGGGCTAGAGGTTGTTCCTAGACAGGGACCATCTCTCCAGCTATTTTAACATGTGAACATCTTTTTCCTTATCCCTCCCTTGTTCTCTCTCTCCGTCCCAGGTTGGAGGGGCTGATGGATCTCTATTCTCAGGGATATGAAAGGACTTACACTGTCAACAGCAGTATTCTACATGCCATTGAGCCCCATCTTAAGGACTTCCAGCAGCTTCTCCTGAATCCACCCAAGGTAAGGACATACAGTAAGGCCGTATGGCTGTGGCTGATCAATTTACAGTGGTCAGTGGGTACTAAGAAAGAAAGAGAGACACTCAGTCAGTCTACAGTCAATAATTTTTATGAAACATAAATACTTTTTGGGTTAAAATTGTCTAATTCAATTATGTTGGAAGCCAGCAGACTGCAGGAGAATTCCAACCATACTTTAATAAATAAACTTCAGGGGGTTTACAACCATTAACACACATAATTGAAATCAACTTGTTCAACACAGTCTTTCCTGTATGCATTGGACTGTTGAGTAATTTTATTGAACATAGTGTGTGTTTCTATGTGTGTAGAAAAGTGCAATACTGACGACCGTTGGCCTTCTGGAGGAGCCGCTGGGGAACGCCCGCCTTCACGTGGCCCGGCTGGTGGCTGCCCTGCTGCAGACCAGCGCCCCCAGTGTCTGTCAGGAGCTCTGCAAGCTCACCACCATGGACCAGCTACTGGTGTGTCTGCAATGCCGGGTCTCAAACTGCTCATGATCTCTCACTCTTTGGCATTCATTCATTTGTTCACGCTCTGGCACGCGCTTTTCTTTTATTCATTTCCTCTCCTTTCGGTCATTCACACTCACTCACTTTCTTGCTCTCGTTCACTCACCCACCATCGGTCACAACGGTTCTCTCGCTCTTTGCTCTCCACAGGACCTGTTCTTCAAGTACTCATGGAATAACTTCTTGCACTTCCAAGTGGAGCTGTGTGTGGCGTCCATCCTGAACCACTCTGGCCCAGAGGAGCGGCCTGTCCCTGGCCTCCAGAACCACAAGGAGGAGAAGCCCCCAGCAGGCCCAGAGAACCAGGGGGAGGCAGGAGGGGAGGCTGGGGAGCCAGCCAAAGCCAGCGACCCGGTGGAGGAGACCACCCTTCACAACACCCTGGTGGCACATGTAGGTGGCTTGGTAGCTCTGCGTCTGTCTATGTGCAGTAATACCCTTGTCTAAAACATCACATTTTATTTGCTTGCTATGAGCCCTTCCCAAGGATGCAGAGTTTACAACAAAAAAAATAGGAACAAAATAAAATCAATAAATGTGCACAGGTATGCGGTAGATACAGTATGTACATGAAGGCAGGGTAAAGTGACTAGGCATCAGGATAGATTATACTAATAAGAGTAAAATAAAGAACAGCGTAGCAGCAGCATATGATGAGTATAAAAGTGTTTGTGTGGGAGTGTCAATGAAGTGTGTACAGTGGCTTGCAAAGGTATTCACCCCCCTTGGCATTTTTCCAATTTTGTTGCCTTACAACCTGGAATTAAAATTGATTTTTGGGGGGTTTGTATCATTTGATTTACACAACATGCCTACCACTTTGAAGATGCAAAATATTTTTTATTGTGAAACAAACAAGAAATAAGACAAAACAGAACACTTGAGTATGCATAACTATTCACACCCCCCAAGTCAATACTTTGTAGAGCCACCTTTTGCAGCAATTACAGCTGCAAGTCTCTTGTGGTATTATTTTTTTTTTGTGTGTGTCATTTAGCAGATGCTCTTATCCAGAGCGACTTACAGTTAGTGAGTGCATACATCATTTTTTTATTTTTCATACTGGCCCCCCGTGGGTATGTCTCTATAAGCTTGGCACATCTAGCCACTGGGATTTTTGCCCATTCTTCAAGGCAAAACTGCTCCAGCTCCTTCAAGTTGGATGGGTTCTGCTGGTGTACAGCAATCTTTAAGTCATACCACAGCTTCTCAATTGGATTGAGGTCTGGGCTTTGACTAGGCCATTCCAAGACATTTAAATGTTTCCCCTTAAACCACACAAGTATTGCTTTAGCAGTAAGCTTAGGGTCATTGTCCTGCTGGAAGGTGAACCTCCATCCCAGTCTCAAATCTCTGGAAGACTGAAACAGGTTTCCCTCAAGAATTTCCCTGTATTTAGCGCCATCTATCATTCCTTCAATTCTGACCAGTTTCCCAGTCCCTGCCGATGAAAAACATCCCCACAGCATGATGCTGCCACCACCATGCTTCACTGTGGGGATGGTGTTCCCGGGGTGATGAGAGGTGTTGGGTTTGCGCCAGACATAGCATTTTCCTTGATGGCCAAAAAGCTAAATTTTAGTCTCTCACATGGTTTTTGGCAAACACCAAACGTGTTTGCTTATTTTTTTCTTTAAGCAATGGCTTTTTTCTGGCCACTCTTCCGTAAAGCCCAGCTCTGTGGAGTGTATGGCTTAAAGTGGTCCTATGGACAGATACTCCAATCTCCGCTGTGGAGCTTTGCAGCTCCTTCAGGGTTATCTTTGGTCTCTTTGTTGCCTCTCTGATTAATGCCCTCCTTGCCTGGTCCATGAGTTTTAGTGGGCGGCCCTCTCTTGGCAGGTTTGTTGTGGTGCCACATTCTTTCCATTTTTAAAATAATGGATTTAATGGTGCTCCGTGGGATGTTCAAAGTTTCTGATATTTTTTTATAACCCAACCCTGATCTGTACTTCTCCACAACTTTGTCCCTGACCTGTTTGGAGAGCTCCTTGGTCTTCATGGTGCCGCTTGCTTGGTGGTGCCCCTTGCTTAGTGGTGTTGCAGACTCTGGGGCCTTTCAGAACAGGTGAGATCATGTGACACTTAGATTGCACACATGTGGACTTTATTTAACTATGTGACTTCTGAAGGTAGTTAGTTGCACCAGATCTTATTTAGGGGCTTCATAGCAAAGAGGGTGAATACATATGCACGCACCACTTTTACGTTATTTATTTTTTAGAATTTTTTGAAACAAGTAATTTTTTTCATTTCACTTCACCAATTTGGACTATGTACATTACATGAAATCCAAATAAAAATCAATTTAAATTACAGATTGTGGTGCAACAAAATAGGAAAAACGCCAAGGGGGATTAATATTTTTGCAAGGCACAGTATATATAGTCTAGTGCAGGGGTATTCAGCTCTTACCCTACGAAGTCTGGAGCCTGCTGGTCTTCTGTTCTACCTGATTAATTGCACCTACCTAGTGTCCCAGGTCTAAATCAGTCCCTGATTAGAGGGGAACAATGAAAAAAACGCAGTGGAACTGGCTTCCAGGTCCACCGTTGCGTTTGAGGGGTCTAGTGAGTGTGCGTAGAGTCAGTGCAGATAGTTTGGGTACCATTAATTGACTATTTAGCAGTCTTATGGCTTGGGGGTAGAAGCCGTCTCGGAGCCTGTTGGTCCGACAGCGTTATACATTATAAAGTTGTGTTTTGATGTTGTCTCTGAATCTGTATTATTTTGTTCTTCCTCCTCAGCTCTTCCAGCAGTGTCGGTTGGTACAGAGGATCCTGGACGCCTGGGAGGAGAACGATCAAATACAGTAAGACAAAATGTCAGACACGCAAATCTGTGGAACTGCCTTTGGTATTGTTTCACTACAATGCTGGAATCTAACACATGATAGTACTGTCTGTTAGATGTCATTAACCTGTGTGTGGTTTTGTCTCTCAGGGCGGAGGGCGGCGCTAGGAGAGGTAACATGGGTCACCTGACCAGGATGGCCAACATGGTGGTACAGAACCTAGAGAAAGGACCAGTCCAGTCCCAGATCAGTGACCTCATCAAAGGTATGTGTTTTTTGATGAGCTGCCAGATTGCATACCTTCCTATTCTTTTATAAATACAGAAGTAGGAAAGAATGTTCAACTGCTATTGCCAGTTACTGTGCCTGGGTGAGTACTCAGAACTGGTCTGGTCTGTGATATTGCAGAGTTGCCAGAGGACTGCAGAGGACGCTGGGAGAGCTTTGTGGATGAGACCCTGAGAGAGACCAACAGGAGAAACACAGTTGAACTGGTGAGAACTGGTATCAACCAATGGTTGGGATGATGGGTTGCTTTTTACACGTCCCGCCGCCTCATTATTGGTGTTGATTGGCAGTGTCCAGGTCCAGTAACTGTGTTTCTCTCCAACACACAAATAGACACATTTTTCTTGCTCAAGCATTCCCTGCTACACATTCTGTCTGTCATTTCCTCACGCTCTAATTCTGTCTGTCCCAGGTGAGCACCCATAACCTACACTCCTCCAGTGAGGACGATGATATGGAGAGTCCCTTCCCCAACGATCTGTCACTCCAACAGGTAGGAAGCCAAAGCACCATGGCAACACATTTGTCTGCCCATGAGGAAAGAGAATGATTTATGAAAGGACTCATTTCATGTTTTCCCCCCCAGGCTTTCTCAGACTATCAGACCCAGCAGATGACTGCCAACTTTGTGGATCAGTTTGGGTTCAACGATGAGGAGTTCAGTGAGCATGATGAAAACATCAAGTGAGTTTAGTCGTCCGTTCCACTATTCCTTCTCCAATAACTAGAAGTCAGCTTTGAAACAGACTGTACAGCAGTTTGCTATGACAGACCTCAGGGGGCTAACAGCTGCTGTTTGCATTAAATGCTACTTTGTTTCCTTCCTTTCCTAAGTGCCACATTTGACCGGATTGCAGAAATAAACTTCAATCTAGATGCTGATGATAATAGTGTAAGTTGTTGTATTGTGTTCCGTAATGTCTACCAGCTTCATTGTGCGTGTAGTGAAAGTTTTACATGTTTCCCTCTCCCTGTGTGTGAATACAGGCCAACGCTACTGCCTTTGAGGCCTGCTGTAAAGAGAGGATACGTCAGTTTGACGATGCTGAAGAGGAGGAGGACATTTGGGAGGAGAAGGAGATTAACTATGCAACACAAGTGAAATCCAGAACAAGGTTGGTAAAAATTCAAGATCCAAAAACAAAGTAGGGGATGTTATGCCAATGTGCAGCTCTCTCCTCGATCTCACTCTCTCACTCCTTCTTTTTTTCCCCAACTCTCGCTCTTCAAACCTCTCTTCTCTTTCTCTCCATGTGTCAGGTTTGGGGTGTCCCACACCTCAGAGAGCAGCTCCAGGAGTAGTCTGGAGAACGGGGGTCGGGAGCGGGACCGCGGGTCGGGCTCAGACGAGGACGACGACTCCAGACAGAGCGCCCCAGACACAGGCAGCCTGCAGGAGAGCAAGGACAACACACCCAGTACGCCTGGCAATCAATCAGCTACTTGTAAACTATGCTTATTACCCATAGTTACTCAATCAATTAGACAGAAATCATGAATGGTCTCCACTTTGCGAAAACCATTATTGTAGACTTTTTTTTCTCCTCTTACCATGTTATCATGTGAAGGTCAAAGCTGGACAGCGAGTTTCGGGGACGCTGGGGGTAACTCATCCTCTCCGGGTCCTGCAGGCTGGGATTCCCCAGGGGGGAGTGGAGGAGACAAACAGGTGGCAGGTTGGGCCAACTTCACAGAGTTCCAACCTTTCAGCAGGTGGGGACCAAACACTCTCCATACAATTCTATATAAATTTGATTTGATGTTAGTGTCTGGGATATCGTAACTTGTCAATTTATCAAACATTTTTAGGAAGCCCTTTTTAAATCACCAACATAAGACGTTGTTGTTTATGTCATTGTGTGACATGCCTAGTGGTGTGTTGTCAGTGCTCTGTACCTGAAGCTAACCTCCTCTCCCTGCAGCCCAGAGGCTGGCCCCAGATGCAGCTCTCCCGTAGGCAACAGTGACGCAGACAAACAAGTCAAACAGGGTCCGGACAAGAGTGGTGAGTGTGGGATGATGGGAGGTTTCAGCCAACTGACATTTGGCTTAGCTCCCCCTTGTGGAGACAGTCACTATTGCATTGAGACCAGTAAAACCTTGTTTTTCAAGGCTTTCATTACCTAACGCACAAGCCAAAGCAATAAAGTGATTGTGTGTGTCCAGGTGCGAGCCCCTCTCCCGGTGGTGAGTGGCCGGTGGGTGAGGGTAGGAAGGCTCCCCTCGTAGCCTCAGATAGCAGCTCCTCCGGGGGCTCCGACAGCGAGGAGGACGACAAGACTGCCGCCGCCGCCAAGGCAACCACCAGCAAGAAAGCAGAGGTCAAAAGGTTGGGAAACTAGAACCTGTTGGTTTAACATGAGTTAGACGCCTCATCCTCACGTTCAGTCAATGCTAAATCACTCTGAAGAAGTCCACTCAAGCCTTAGTACCCATGTAAATAAACATCTATATTTGAAACATAACTACCACATTGAAGTAATTATATACTGGACTTGAACTGAAATGACTGGATTCAGAGTTTGGAAATCCAGGGAGCTTCCCATGAACTATGAATGTGCTTTACTAAAGAAAAATCACTAGTATTTTAAATAAGAGTTGGAGTGGTGAAGCTAAATATGTGAAAAATACAGTTTATATAAATTAAACAGGTCAATTCAATTCTTCACATGTTTATTTTCTACGCACACTTTTGTTGAAGACTGACTAACATGCAAAAAAAAAAATCTCTGTGCTACAGTGAGGAGAATCCCATCCCTCTGGAAAAACTGTCCCTCACAGACGCCCCCAAGTCCCACCCAAAGGCACAGCTTGCAGCAGACACACCGCCAACCTCGGCCCCCACCCCTCAGACAGACAAGTAGGTGCAAGCTTGTGTGTGTACAAGTAATGCAAATAATGCATGCTTGCACGTATACAACACACATACACATGTAGAGATCCCAGGCAGATCAGGGCAAAAAAATATTCTAGCAACCCAGTTTCCTTTTCTAAACAGCCAGAGCCAAGACATGCATCTGGACGTTGAACAATAGCAGTGCTCTTTGCCAGTGTTGTGAGCCTGTAGAAATATTTACTGTGAACTCTTATTCTGCCAGAGAACGAGAGGTGGTCTGCAATGTAGGATTATAATAATGTTATCACCCTCCTCTCACTTTGTCTCCGTCTTCTATCTTCTGCCTCACTTCCTTAAATCGCGTCTCTCTACCCCCTCTTCTTCTCCTTCTACCACCCTCCAGAGAGAATCCACCCCAGGCCCAGTACCCAGAGATGCCAGCAGTCAACGGGCCTGTCTGAGGGGCAGACAGACAGAGCCCTAAACCCCAGACTGGTGTGACAGACTGTGCCATTTCCAGGGAGACCACCCTCCTCCCCAAATAACCTCACTGCAACCTACAGTGTTTTAATGAATCACGCTGCCATGTTATTGGAACTGGACACTGCCAATCAACACCAATAATGAGGAGGCGGGACGTGTAAAAGCAACCAATCATCCCAACCAACAGGCAGAACAGTGTAGAGGAAATTGTCTTCAAAGCCTTTTCTGATGTTGCACATAAGTACGTGTGGTTTTAATGTAGCAGTGATCTCTTTTAAACAACCGAAATCTGAGAGGAGTATAAAGTTTTTTTCTGAAGGATTTGTTCTCTTACTCTTTTCACAAACAGTTGGACCTAAGTGGTAGGGAGTGGATAGCACAGGTTAACTAAACGAAATGATGCCTCAACAATAAATACCTTTCTGAAATATTTTTTTCCCTTGAGAGCTTAAAAGAAGGCACTTATGCAGTCATTTTTACTGTACATTCTAGCACAACGTTAAGTGTACTACCCTCATCTCTTTATTCTTGTACCGCACCAGTTCTCTGAATGTTTTTTAAAGTGTCCATCAAGGAAAAGGGGTGGGTCGAGGAACACAGTTCTATAGTATTAGTCTTCTGCTCATGTGCAATAATGACAATTAGCCATTTTATTTAAAAAATGACTTAAACCTTTTTTTTTTTATCTACTTTTAGTGTTGTCAAGAGGAAGACTCATTCGGTATAGTTATATGGGCCAACTAATTTAGATATAAACTGAACTCAAGGTTTTGATCTGTCTTATGTTATTGCATGTATAACTGGTTCTCTGTTGACCTAGCTAGTGAGCTGAGACCTGATTGTATTTGACTTTAAGTTATTGTTATCCCCCTTAAAATCAACCAAACATGATCTACCTATATTCAAATATTTACATTTAAAGTCATTTTACAAGCAATCTTGAGATTACCACGTGTCAATGTTCCGTTTTTCCTCAACACTTATAGGGAAGGAGTTGCCTTTGCAACAGATAGGGTTGAAGCTGTCCTCTTGCGAAACACGATTTGAGAGGGTCTACGTTGGGTTCTGCTAAATACATGATCTCTCTAGTGCAGTGGTACTAGGAACCCTGGGGGTACTTGGCCTATCAACAGGGGGTCCTTGAGAAGCCTCATGACACCATAGGCCTACTGGTAAAATTCACGAGGGGGTACTCCGGGCAGAGCAAAATTCAGTAGGTGGTACAGCAACTGGAAAAGGTTAGGAACAGTTGCACTAGTGTACTTAATCATTTGACACCTAGCTAGTTCTATGACTGTTGTTTTTTATGTTTTTAAATTAGACAATTAAAGTGTGTGGTTGTCCACATGAATAGCAAAGTACTTAAATGCATCCTTCCATTCTTGGAGATTTCACTGATCCAACAGAATTGGATGGATGACAACCATAGAGCTTTCACCCATCCAATTATGTATGATCACCTTCAGGCATAGAGGAAGGGCAGGATGCATTGGTGTTTCCCCCAGCACCCTCCTTTTAGGACTGTTACCAGAATGGAGGTGAGTGTCTTGATGCCAACTTAACTTGTTTCAGTCTAAATATATAAAGAGTGAGTGTAAAACAGATGATTAGTGTTTTAACAGGTTAATTAATGCCATAGCTTTTGTGTTTTAACAGGTTAATGCCATAGCTTTGGCTTGTGATTCATCTTCCTCAACTCACTTGTGAAAGCATCAGCTTTCCTCACACACTGTCATCTCCATCACTTTACATTTTGTGAATAGTATGTCACCGACAGTTCTTGCCTTGGTTACGTTTAGGGTTGAACAGTGAAAAGAGTAGATTCTAACTTGTCTTTGATCTGACAACATTTTCTTAAAGTGCATGTACTAACTTGGCCAGTCTGATTTCTGTTTCTCCTGCCAAGTCTAACGACAGTGGCCTCAGGAAGGCTATATAAAAAGTTCAGACTGGTGATCCCTGCCCATAGCACTGACCACTAACTACTCCAACAGGGTGAGGCCCCTCTAGACAATCATCCAGCAATCAACCATCACATGCATAGATATGTAATTAATAGATCTGTCATCCCATTAGAAACATTGTCAGTCACATATCTATTTAACCATCACATTCACACTCATAACCCTGTATTCTTCAGACTGGTGCTGTGTCTTTATTATAACCAGTGAATGAGGTCGGGCTGGTGCGGTGTCTTTGAACTCACGTAGCACTGAAATTGAGAGCTTCATAAATCGTAACTGATTAGAGACATTATCACCCAATAAAAGTAATCTGTTAATCTTGGACGAGAAAAGGGACAAACCTACACCAAACCAGTGACGTTTAAACCCACAGTGTTTTTGTTTTAATTCTAAAAAATATATTACATGATTGACAGACCCGGCTCAGAAGAAAATGTCTAATTAGAGAAAAAAAGAAAAACATAAAAATAAATAATAAAAAAAGGTTACATTGTACTGATCTGATTAATGTTGTGGATATAATCTACCCAAATCAGGAGAGATGAGTAGACTGCAGTAAATCGAGTGAGCTGGGCTTTTTAAGTGTGTGTCAGTGAGTGACATTTGAAAACACCCCACCTGTGTAGGTAAGCAACTTAATGAGATTCCTTAACTCCATTCTAGAACACCCACCTTAACTAGGGAGGCTAGTTCTTGCTCATACAAACACACCATTTCCACTCTGCTTAGGGGTTGATATTGGGGAAGGACAACAATGTTAAAAAACAAAACAAAAAAAGACATTGAGGGTTTACTTATACAACACATTTTCCAAAAAGTAGTAGCATTAGTCACGTTAATACAGAAATAAACAAATGGCACATTGGATTCCTAATTTTAAAAATAAAAGTGGTGCTTGAGGAACTTTTCTTACCGAGGAGACAAAGTTAAATAAATTACTACCATAAACGTTACATACAAATCTGAGTAGTATATACAAAAGGAGTTAAGACACAAACAATCTACATTTCAAATTTTATGTTCAACAAGACAGCAGTATAATCATATTTTACACGGCAATGTTTGTGTTAAACGAGAAGGAGTGTGTCTGTTTTTGTGACTTGGGGGCTTAAAATGAGGGCTAACCGATACTGCTCTGTAGCATAAAAAAACAAAAGTGATTTAATCACAAATTCCAGCTAAACATATTATTTCTCTACAATGCTCTAACAGACATTGACTCCTCTATGTACAGGCTTAAGAATAGAATGTAACAGGCTCTAGCTAAAAACACTGGTTTAGACAGAAGAGCAGCCGCGAGAGAGTTGGGACTCGCTGAAGTATTACTGTTCACACAAATGCAGTTGTTCAGAAGCCAAACTGCCTCACAGACCACCAAACAAAGGCTGAGTAGGTAAACATAGCACAGAGAGTGATATCTTATGTTCGGACACATGCTTTTGAGACTTTCAATGCAATTAATTGGCTGCGTAATAATTATTGTTGTTGGGGATTTGGTTAAAATGTGTGAATTTGAATTATTCTAAGTGCCTTGAACACCACCTCGTCTGGTTAAGAACTGTATTACCTGAAAACAAAAATCGGTTGTTTTTACTTGTTTAGAGCACATTCCAATCCAACAGTCTAATACTTGTCACATGTTAAAATCCACTGGCACTTGTATAACTGAAATACCATTTGTCCTATATTAAACCTGACCATATAAACAGAGGGGGAGGGGGGTCGTATCCAGGAAGTCTGCCATGTTAGTTGTCATGGCAGTCAGATCCAGTCTCAGCACTGTGCCATGTAAACAGACTAGTCATCCATACCATAATCCCCTCTGCTCTGCCCACAAGCCCCATCCATCTGCATCTCACCTTATCATTTTGTGCATAAATTAATCTTCACAAAAATATATCCCTCCTGTTCCTTCAGCATCCCTTAACATTTTCAACGGTAATAGTGGTTTTTATTTGTTTTTTTTAATAAGAAATATAAAGGAAGAACTTTAGCTTGGGAAGTACAGCCCATAGCTTCTTGTGTAAACACTAATATTGTTCTGCAAACAGAGACAGACTCCCTGTCCGGCGGATGTAGAATCTAATCTCCGACTGCCATTCTCCTGGCTTGATCACGAGGGCTAATAACAGCTTTCACAGTATATCACCATCAACTGCTCTGGGGGTGATAACTAGGAGGACTGATATCTCTGACACAATTTTGAGTGACCCAATTTTTTTTGCAGATAAGCTGTAAAAATTTTTAAAAAAGGTTTAAATCCTTCATAAACCGTTGAGGGCTCCCTTGGCGGTGTGTCTGGGGAATAAGAAACATCTTAGAGGAGAGGGGATCTATGAGTGTCCAACTCCTTACTGGGGTAAGACTCAGCTACATCAGGCAGTGAGAGGGGGAAACAGGGGAGGCTTCAACGTCAGCTAGCAGGTGACCATGACGACTGTCCAGCGTCAGTTGGGGCCGGTTTCGTTTGTCGTCACGTTCTGGATCCTTTTCAAAGTGGCCGATTCTGTGTTCTGTTGTTAAAGGAAACACTCCAATTCACTTCCTGTATTCATGGACTACAGGCAGGAACCTCTGCATGGCTGGGCTGGAGACATGGGCTGGATAATGTAGTTCATCATTACTTCCTCCCTGGAGTGTTGAGGTGTGTGGAGGAATGGGAGTTGTAGTCTCTAGGAGATGGGAGGGTCTGGATACATCTGCATGCTGGTGCATGCTGGAGGCCCCAGTTAGATTAGTCTGGTGAGAAACTGTCCATCTTCACACAACAAACTATATCATGCTTTTTTTCTTTTAGCTCCATTTTGCATAGACATCCAGCGCAAATAGTGGTAGATCTACCAAGGTGAGAGGCTACAGCCAGCAACACGGTGAGACAAAAGCGAGTGGTCATTCAGGGACTTCTCTTCCTTTCGTTTTCATTTCCTTTCATTTTTATAACAAAAACACTGAAACATGACATCAGTTCAACACTACTACAGACACTGAACGGCACTCAACTGTGGAAAGGACTCTACCCTCATATGTCTCAATCCCGCCTCCTTCTTGAGAGGACCTCCTGTGATTGGCCAGCAGAGATGTCCATCGGGTGCCTCAGCACTGCTCATTGGTTCCTGGTTGGATAGTTCCTGTTATGGTGGAGCCGTGCAGCTCTCTAGGCATCAGAGAGGCAACTCTGAATACTGTCCATCCACAGCTGTGTGTTGGGGCTGTCCTGCGCACAGAAGTTATATACTCTTTTGGTCGTCTTGAGCTGCCATAGAAAGAGAATGAGAGATGGTTAAGCCTGTTTGATCTTTCTTATGTTACCGCATAGATTTCCCTTTTACATTTACATTTGAGTCATTTAGGAAATGCATTCACTGATCATAACATGACAGAACATGTCACAATACACACTCATAAAAACCATCACTCTGAGGGCTCTGGTAACTCACATCAAAGAAGGCTTTCTCCTCTATGTGTTTGGGCGCTCCCATGGTGGGCGTGGCTGGAATGACAGACTCCACCTCCGCCAGCTCAATCACCCCCTTACAGTCCTTGTCCTTCCTGGTCTCATAGTATCTCAGCTAGACAGAGAGAGAGAGATTATCACCATCATCCACCACCACCACAGTAACAATCACCATCAGTATCATGGTCCACCTCCCTCCTCTTACCTGATGTTTGGTCTTGTCCAGCACAAACCAGCGGGGTTTCCATGGCTTCAGCAACGCACCTTTCTTATACAGGATGCCCTCAAAACTCCTGGGGGTCAAAGGTAGAAGAAACACAGTCAGCCACTATCGTAACACACTGAGGGGTAATGTGTTGCTGGGGCAGAGATGAGGGTAGGAGGCCACATTCAGGTGTCTGGGGAGTGGGTACAGACCTGTTCTCACTCTCCGTGCTCTGGAACTGGCTGTAAAGGGTGCTGGTGCTGGGACGCCCGGCCACAGGGGTGGAGGTGGTGCTGGCCTCACAGTCCATGGAAAGGTTAATAGAGGAGCCCACTCCACTCTCCGGAAGGTACACCCCCTGTGACCGCCGCTGGTGACTCAGGTTGGACGACATCAGCAAGGAGCTGTTGAACGACGGCTGAAAGAGCGAGAGAACGGAGGAAGAGCAAGAAAAAACAGAGGAGGATATTGTGTGTTAGGCAGGACTAATCTATTCAATAAAACACAAAGTAGCGTTTCTATCATCTTACCACTAGAGGTCAGTAGAACACATTACTATAAATCTACAAAAAGTTATTTTCAAATAATCTTCAAAAAGTGTCTTAAGTTTGTGTCTGTCAGCAGGATGGTATCCTAATAGCCAGTGAAACCCTAGGTTAGCTGCTGGTTGTCCAGCGTTTCTCACCCTGTTCTCCAGCTTGGCCTCGCCCCGTTGGTTGGCCTTGATCTTGTCCCAAGTGTCCTTCCATTTCTCTGGTGGCAGCCCCAACTCAGCCTCCAGACTCTGCAGGTCCTAGGACAGAATACACAGAGCAAGTCAGATTCATGTATAAGCATTTATACAAAAAGTTAGGGTTATACAGGGACTACTGCAGTATGGTGATGGTATGTAATGTGTGTAAGTATATCTCCACTAACCTGCAGCAGTTTGGTGATGGCGTCGGGTACCACTCTGCTGCGGCTGTCGTAGCAGGGCCAGACGATGTGTCTCTGGGACTTGGGGGTGGTGGTGTCTGGTTTGTCAGGCACCTCCTCAGCCAGTCTCTCCTGCCGGCCCCTCTGCACCAGCTCCCAGTCGTACGACGGGCCCTCAGACAGCGTCTCCTCTGTGTAGAAGTCCCACACCTTCAGGTTGGAGATGAAGCTGTACGGCCGCAGCACCTGGGGGGAGAAAATTGTAAAAACACAGAGGGATTTAGCTAGTAAATGACCACATGGATTTTTTTGTTACCACTAATCGTGCATCATTTATGTGATTAAAAGTAATAATTCTAACTACAATATCAGCTAGTATATCTTAAGTCAAGTCTAAGATCGTAAAACTAAACCTCCCCTTGAATTTTCTGTAAACTTCCCCACCAGGGGGCAGTCTAACGTAACCCAGTAGTGTTCCAGGCTCACTCACCTCCTCATCCTCTGGTGAGAACATGTAGTTGAAGAAGATAGGTGTTTTCTTGTTGAGCCGGTCGATGTAATCCCACACTGACTTACACACCTGTGGGTTCTTCCTCTCCCCCTTCTCCTCGTACAGAACCCCTTAACACAGACGGAAGGTTTATCAACTCACTGAACCCACTCCAATCACTCAACTGGCATACAAGTTACACTTAAATACCTCAAAGTGTACTGAAATAACCTACTTATAAGAATTCAGATAGTATCTATGGGGTCTGGAGTTTCTCCTAACCATGTAACCTGAATCTGGAGATAGGTCATGTGATAAGGAAAAACTCCTGCCCTGTAGAATGGAGAAAAGGCTCACCGAGCTCGATGCGTTCGTAGTCCGAGTCGAGCAGGAAGGTTCTGAAGCGGTTGGACACGTAGTGGTAGGCCAGGAACTTCAGGTAGTACTGACTGAACTCAAACTCCATGGGGAACTGAAGGTGGATCTGAGGAGGGGGGACAGGATTTAAGGTAACACGTCAGTTGCACTTCCTGTGTTTACTGCTCAACTTCCTGATCGTCAAACATTCACTGGCCTTTTCTCAATTAGATTTGCTAAACTCCTGTGTCCTCTCTCGCCTCCTTTTGAAAAAGGTCAAAGGTAATCGAGGAGAGGCGGTGAGGAGAAGGAACGTGGACGAAAATGCGCTTGTATGAAATTAGACTCTCCTCCACTCCATTTACAGGGCTGGAATCCCAAAATAAATGTGTAAAGTGATTAAACAAATGTATCTAGTTGTGCAAGACATTTTATAGATAAAAACAATATGCTACTTATCGTTTTAAAACGTGTATATATGCTTTTCTCCTCTGAAAAAATACAATATGATTCAAAGGGGGTGTGGCATATTTCAAAACTATTTTGCGAAGAACTCAGGTAGGATACATAAGACTATCCTCGATGAAAGGTGGCTTTCAAGGAGGGGAGGACAATTCCATTTGCCTACCCTTCAAATTGACACGCTCCTGTACCACTCGACCACTTAGGACAGACTTTTGCCCAAATGAGAAAAGGCCACAGAGTCAGCAGACTGCACTCTCTCAAACAAATGTTTGGATGAAGGGGAAAAAAGGAAGAAATGTTAAAACTTTTAAATAATCTGTTCTAGCACATCCATATAACAGGATGGTCGGACGTAGCGTACTCATCCGATTACATTCTGGAAATATTTGATCCAGGTTAATAGTTATTGGCTGAGCTTTGTAACATAGTTTACATGAAGAAGACTATTTAAAGATGATGAGGAAAAACACTAAAGAAAGGATCCTAGTGAGATATGGGTCATTCTACCAATTAGGTGCCTTTTGAGTAGTGTAACTTAGTGAAATTAACCTTTTTATTTCACCTAATTTTAACATTGTTATAAAGAGCAATTCTCAAGAGGTTAAATACAAAAATGACTTTAGTAAGTCTTAAAACATCCATAAATCCCCTTGTGACAGGGGCAATGCAAGCTTCGCCAATTTTTTTAAATTGTTTAAACATTTCCTAGATCGTCTTTGTATGGGTAACAGGGTTGACGTGTTATGCTATACCCACTCAGTTTTCCACCACAAAACACCAGAAAATGGCCAAACAGAGTAGAATGAGCTCACCTGCTTTTACACTATTATTAGATGTTCAATGTTTCTTTTTAATAAACATTTTTAAACGAGAGTTCAGTTCACGTAACATGGTTGGCCTTAAAATGAAGGACAGAACTTTCTTTTCCTCCTTAAAATGAATCACTAATCACGACATAAATATTAATCTTCAGAAATGACTTTATCAAAGTAACAAAATAACTAGTGCTTTACAATGATGTTGAAAACTTGGATAAATGTTGTGATTAAGTGGGTTAAAATATTCCTAGAAGTCAAAAGAGGATGCACAGATTTATTGAATTTTCCGTGTGCTCAATATTAAAGGGCTCTTCATTTAATACAATAGGTTTTTCAAATTAAATATTTGTGTAAAATATCAAAGGTACGCAAAAGGCACTCATTTCGTGGAACGACCCATATACACTGAGAAAACAAAACATTTGGAACACCTGCTCTTTCCATGACATAGACTGACCAGGTGAAAGCTATGATCCCTTATTGGTGTCAACTGTTAAATCCACCTTCAATCAGTGTAGATGAAGGGGAAGAGACAGGTTAAAGAAGGATTTTTAAGCCTTGAGACATGGATTGTGTATGTGTGCCATTAAAAGGGTGAATGGGCAAGACAAAATATTTAAGGGCCTTTGAACGGGGTATGTAGTAGGTGCCAGACGCACCGGTTTGAGTGTGTCAAGAACTGCAACGCTGTTGGGTTTTTCATGCTCAACAGTTTCCCGTGTATATCAAGAATGGTCCACCACCCAAAGGACATCCAGCCAACTTGACAACTGTGGGAAGCATTGGAGTCAACATGGGCCAGCATCCCCGTGGAATGCTTTCGACACCTTGTAGAGTCCATGACCTGACAAATTGAGGCTGTTCTGAGGGCAAAAGGGTGTTTGTTTTGTAAGCAAAAATGTTTTGTACACTCAGTGTACGTCCCTGTGTGTGTAATAACACTACTGTCATACCTGTACTCACAAAACCCCACACGTACATACCTGGTGCACGCAGTCGAGAAACTGCAGGAAGACCGGTGTGAAGCCGCTGCTCTGGCTGGCCAAGGTCTGGGCACCGCGATGACTGAACCTGTGGCCAAACGACAGCCACTCCTTCTCCACCAGCAGGCGGAAGCCATCCAAGGTCCGGTAGTATGGGTCTGACAGAAGCTGGACCAGAGACACCACCTAGAGAGAGACACAGAGTCGGTGCGATAGTCAGATAGACAGGATGACTGTAATTTATAGGTTACCTAAACTGCGGAGTGAGGAGAAAGAGAGACAGGCAGGCAGTCAGACAGACCGTTAGCACAGGCAGAGACAGGGTTGAGACCATGGAGAGACAATGCATCACATATATATACAAGGTGACCTACATTAGCTGTGAGAGGTGTGTGTGTTTGCATTGTGAGTATGTTTAGTGAGTTAGTGTGTTGATGTCATACCTGAGTAGTAACGTCCCAGCCGTCCTCCAGACTGACCATGACTGACGAGCCTGTATCTAACAACTCTACCACCAGGACAGACACCTGCAGAACCCTGTGGAGCTGGACACACACGGCATGATAAGCACACTTAAATCATACACACATTGCAATTAACTTATGCCCAGAGTCAGGATAAACACACGTAAACCAAATGCATCCATAGGTCTCTCTCTCGCACAATACATACACTTTTACAGTTGCACACGCTAACACACACACACACACACACACACTGTATGAATGAGAGCATTACCAGGCACATCCATTCGGACTCCTCCAGGCAGCGGTGGAAGGTCATGCTGGGTTCAGAGGTGGCTGAGCTGGGAACACAGGCCTTCATCAGCTTCTTAAAGCTGTTCTTCACCTGCCGCACGTCGCACACCTCGATGGGCACCACCTCCCACTGCTGGAACGAGTCCTGCTTCCCACCCTTTTCACATGGGACAAACAGGGGTCAAGGTTCAATGACACCAAGACCTCCAAAGACTTCTGGGATATTGAGTCTTTTATCGATGTTAAATCAGTAGACAGTCTAGTGTAGTATTGTGTATTGGCAGTTACCTTGAGCTGTGTCTTGTCTCCGATGATGTAGAGGTAGGCCCTCTGCTGTCTGAGGAACAGGGCCTCGCTGGGGCCCCCGTTGGGCTGGGGAGACTCCTTACTGGACAGCCTGTTCCCCACTTCTGGGTTGTAGGCACTCAGACGCCCACTGCCCCGGATACTGCCCCACTTCCCTGGAGCACACATATATACAGGTAGAGGTTTTAGAGGGGGTTATCACACATATACAGGTAGAGGTTTTAGAGGGGGTTATCACATATATACAGGTAGAGGTTTTAGAGGGGGTTATCACATATATACAGGTAGAGGTTTTAGAGGGGGTTATCACACATATACAGGTAGAGGTTTTAGAGGGGGTTATCACACATATACAGGTAGAGGTTTTAGAGGGGGTTATCACACATATACAGGTAGAGGTTTTAGAGGGGGTTTTCACACACATACAGGTAGAGGTTTTAAAGGGGGTTATCACACACATACAGGTAGCGGTTTTAAAGGGTGTTATCACACACATACAGGTAGAGGTTTTAAAGGGGTTTATCACACACATACAGGTAGAGGTTTTAAAAGGGGTTATCACACACATACAGGTAGAGGTTTTAAAGGGGGTTATCACACACATACAGGTAGAGGTTTTAGAGGGGGTTATCACACACATACAGTATGCATTCTCCAATCCTCTCTCCAAATCTGCCATTATCAACACACACACAAGCCATATATGCAGTGGCACATACATTCATTGTACTTCATACCAATAGACTAACTGAAAGCCATGCTGATAAGAGTTACCTAAGGTAGAAATAATTGAACAACTACTATAGTAAGATTGATCTATTTTGCTAAATAGTCTATATGTGAAAATGATGCTCCAAACCAAACAACGCTGGAAAAACATGAGTCATCAGACCACTCACAGCACACAGTAGTAATCAAACACAGAACAGAAACATGGACAAACACGAGGATCTGCAGCAGAGTGTGTGTAGAGTCGACGGCCCACTAGAACAGCATGCAAACAGACGCCTTGAAAGAAGAAGAGAAGCTCTCCATCAAAGAGATTGGACAACAAAAAGTTAGTCCTGAGAGAGAGACATACACACACACTAGGACATCACAGGGAAAAAAGGACTGACGGACGGGGGCGCCAGCCAACGCAGACAGACCGTCACTGTTAAGAGACCTGATTGGTTAGATTGGGGGGACAGGTAGCCAGGGGTCGGTGCATACTGTACCTCCAGGGGGGTTTCTGGCCTTGCCTGAAACTCTGGGCTGAGAGAGGGAGATGACCCTCGCCCTTTGACCCAGAGCTGAGGTCAAATGACACAGAGATGATGCCCGTTAACCAACACCATAGACCATAGGGAGAGATGGTTTCACACAGCTATACATACACACAGGCCCAAATGTGGATAAGCTATGGAGATGGGTTATTATTAAGGTAACATAACCACCATTCCTCTTTGGGTTAAAACACACTCGCATGTCAATTAGTTCCAGTGAACGTTCCTTGGCTGGTAATTGTAGGGCAAGCCACAATACAATCCCAAACCTATAAATATGAGACATTCCTTGCAAAGGAAGTTTCAATGAACTAATTGATGCAAGGAACACAACCACATACACACAAAGTAAAACCACAATCTCACCTCCGCGGCTGAAGGTTCCAGGTATGTCCTCCTTGCCTCCCATCACCTGTTTCATCAGAGCTCCGATCTTAGGCTGCCTCAGCTTATCTGACGAGTCTGGAGATAGACACAAGCAAAAGGTCACAAACTCTGTCTTAAGAGAGGGTGTGTGTGTGTGGTGTGTGTTTCAGGGTTTCCGTTAGGAAAATGTGGCCCCGGACATTTGATCGACAGCATTTTAATTGACCAAACTTTTGAGAAATTTACCAGATCTATACGTGTTGGGTGCGTAACCTGATTAGGGTGTCCACCCACGCTGCTCAGAATGACTGAAATCCCATTCAGTTTATGGTAATGCATCTTAACAGAACATGCAACTCGAGGATGCAACGGCGTGCGTCCTTCCGAATTCCGAAGCGCACTTTGAAGATGTTAGAATAACTGTCCACATTTACTTTTCCTCAGCCAACAAGACGAGTAACGAACAGGAAAATCACTAGCCTATGTCAATCTACTGTCCCCATTGTAGAAAAGTTGACCTATTCTATTGGTTAGCTTGTCGTTCTGTGCGAGAAAGAAATAGCCTATTCCAAACAGACTCTGGGACAGTTGTGGGACGATAGATCCCAAATTCATACAACCAGTACATCAAAATAATTTAAAAAGCATTGAGGCTCATGCACAGATCAAAACACTTGAAATGTTGATAAACTATTATTTATTCACATAAGCGCAGCAATGCGCACACGGCAGTTATAGGCTACTCGCTAATGTTCGTTCCATAATGCAATTAGCGGGAAAACACAGTTGCCGAAAGTGCACTGCAGATGCAAGCGGATTCATGTGACAGAGATGAAAATATCCATTCGAAATGTAGAATGATTGGAGATCTAAAGATGCAACAACTAGCATGGATTGCTAAATATGACTAGGATTGTGTTTTTGGCTACTGGACAATGAAAGAAAGTTGATTTGAAAACCAATAGAACAAGAGAAAATGTGGATACTTGTTTCATTGGCATATGGACATTTTTATAAAATAAATGTTTATAGAAACAGATTTTGGCTCAGCTACATTGAAGCAAGGCAAGACATGCCTCATAATGAAATAAAACGTTAAGGTTTCACACAATTAAGTATATGTTTTTCAAAATACATACCATCTCCAGCTCACATTGAAAAGTGGTGTGACCTGCTGAATCATGCCTACCGTTGACTAAGCACTTGAATGGCAAATGGGAAGCGCGCTTCAATTACCAGTTAAAAAAAAAAAAAATAGTAGCTCTTTTTAAATGGTGGCTATCAAAACTGTTTTTAACACGCGATTGCATTTAGAATTGTTGTGCAATGATTGGGCTTATAAAATCACGTTTCACTCCAGCAGCAACAGGAGCTGTAGCAGCAGCAGTCTTACAGATTTTCCTCTAATAATAATAATAATAATAATAATAATAATAATAATAATAATAATATGCCATTTAGCAGACGCTTTTATCCAAAGCGACTTACAGTCATGCGTGCATACATTTTTTGTGTATGGGTGGTCCCGGGGATCGAACCCACTACCTTGGCGTTACAAGCGCCGTGCTCTACCAGCTGAGCTACAGAGGACCACATATGCTCTGTATGCTATGTGCGTGTGATAAATAAGAATCATAACGACTAACGAAAATACACACATGCCAATTTAATTCCACTAAATTATGCAAATTAACCTATAGACCGATAAGCATGACCGGTCAAATGTATTTCCATCGACTGGTATTTCCAGCAATGAATAGGCTAAAAAGCATTATTTTGAAATTGGATTATTAATTTTTTGGGTGGACAATTTACCGGTGCCAATTTTATTTATTGGCTTGTCATTTTAAAAAAATTGGGCCAAAAGCCGGCTATTACCGGCTAACGGAAACCCTGATGTGTGTGTGTCCTACCTGATGTGTGTGTGTCCTACCTGAGATGCTCATGTGAGTGGAGGTGAAGCCGCTGAGTGTGTTCCTGCCGCTGGGTTCACTGTAGGAGGGCATGGAGCTGATGATCGCCTGCATGTACTTCTCCTGCTCCAGGCTGGTCGAGTCTGCCTGGGAGGGGCCTGGGGAAGGGTCACAACTGTCAATCACCACTGGTTTATGCAGCTTTGCATGCTGGGTATACAATGCTGAATACTAAAAAATGCTGCTCAAGCTGTAAGGGGCATGCGCTGTGCATTTCAATGCACCTAAAGTGTTTGTCTATTTGCTCATTGTTTCTGATGAGTTTAGACTTTCTCGATCACATTCTTATACTTTTCCATAAAATTGCTACTAATATAGCTAGCTTTGGAGTGTTTTTGAGTGTTTTATTATTCCTAAACAAAGCCCAATATTCCCTTAAAGACACCATCTAACTAACTTTTAGTACGTGTCGTACCGGCGCTGGGGGCATTGGGGGACTTGAAGAAGCCCACCACTCCCTTAGCATGGAGGCCTGCAGAGCGCAGCAGCACAGCCTTGGTACGAGAGTTCCTCCAGCACACCACAGGGAAACGGTTCTGTCTGTAGCAGCGGGAGATGCGCTGGATGGTGGAGTCTGGGATGCTCTGGGGCACGATCAACAGGCCGGGGTAACTGGTAACACACAGACAGACAGAGAGAGAGAGAGAGACAGAGAGAGAGAGAGACAGGGAGTTAGGGTTGAGAAGACATTCTGTTCATGTCCCTGCAGAATGTCATGACCACAAGATGTCATGTGTTTAAATATAGTCTGTTCATTGACCCACTCTGCATATCAAGTTGCATCATCAAAGTAAAACGACTGAATGTTTATTTATATAAATGTCAAGATCAAACGTGTACTTGAAACAAGAAGGCACTCAACCTGAATGCAGTGCTTAGAGACTAAACTCAGAAAGTTACTTACTTGAAACATGGTCCGTATACGGTTTGACCATAAACCTACCACATGCGATTGAGATTCATTTTTTAAAAAACACCACTTCGATACAGCTACCACTGGAAGTGACTTTTTCATTGCAGGTTAGGAGAACTTATGCAGCAGGTTAGGAGAATTAGGTTCAGGTTAGGAAAATGGTTAGGGAAAATGCTCTCCTAACCTGCTACAAAAAGTCACTCCCAGTCATAGCTATATCTAAGTGGTATGTTTATAGGGAGTCCCACATGAGATTTGACCGTGAACCTGTCGTAAAAACATGTTCCATCTGCGGTTGGACCGTGAACTTACCTCCTGCAGACGGTGTACATGCGGTTGACGGTGGAGATGCGGAAGGGCTCGTTCTTGGAGCGCGTCAGGCTGTTACTGAGCGTGCCCAGTCCTAGCCGCTGGTAGTCCCGGCAACAGGCGCGCTCCACCACGTTGCTCATGGTCTGTCTGTCCGAGGAGCGGATGGTGGAAGAGAGGGTGAGGGAGCCCTGGTCCATCTCCTCTGAGACTTTAGCAGAGACATAGACAGTCAGACACAGTGTACACTGACCTACTACATCAGGTCAAACACTGACCTACTACATCAGGTCAAACACTGACCTACTACATCAGGTCAAACACTGACCTACTACATCAGGTCAAACACTGACCTACTACATCAGGTCAAACACTGACCTACTACATCAGGTCAAACACTGACCTACTACATCAGGTCAAACACTGCCCTACTACATCAGGTCAAACACTGACCTACTACATCAGGTCAAACACTGACCTACTACATCAGGTCAAACACTGACCTACTACATCAGGTCAAACACTGACCTACTACATCAGGTCAAACACTGACCTACTACATCAGGTCAAACACTGCCCTACTACATCAGGTCAAACACTGCCCTACTACATCAGGTCAAACACTGCCCTACTACATCAGGTCAAACACTGCCCTACTACATCAGGTCAAACACTGACCTACTACATCAGGTCAAACACTGCCCTACTACATCAGGTCAAACACTGCCCTACTACATCAGGTCAAACACTGACCTACTACATCAGGTCAAACACTGACCTACTACATCAGGTCAAACACTGACCTACTACATCAGGTCAAACACTGACCTACTACATCAGGTCAAACACTGACCTACTACATCAGGTCAAACACTGACCTACTACATCAGGGTCAAACACTGACCTACTACATCAGGTCAAACACTGACCTACTACATCAGGTCAAACACTGACCTACTACATCAGGTCAAACACTGACCTACTACATCAGGTCAAACACTGACCTACTACATCAGGTCAAACACTGACCTACTACATCAGGTCAAACACTGACCTACTACATCAGGTCAAACACTGACCTACTACATCAGGTCAAACACTGACCTACTACATCAGGTCAAACACTGCCCTACTACATCAGGTCAAACACTGACCTACTACATCAGGTCAAACACTGACCTACTACATCAGGTCAAACACTGCCCTACTACATCAGGTCAAACACTGACCTACTACATCAGGTCAAACACTGACCTACTACATCAGGTCAAACACTGACCTACTACATCAGGTCAAACACTGACCTACTACATCAGGTCAAACACTGCCCTACTACATCAGGTCAAACACTGCCCTACTACATCAGGTCAAACACTGACCTACTACATCAGGTCAAACACTGACCTACTACATCAGGTCAAACACTGACCTACTACATCAGGTCAAACACTGTAGAGACCATTCAACATTTTAAATTGCTGAAAGTTAAACAGCAACTCAAGACTTTTACATAAAACATGTATTTATGTCAATGGGTGCGTGGATCTCAATTCAAAATGCCACCCTAAGCCTTGACGTTGCTACTTGAGTTGTCAACACCATGGCCTACCTGAGACCTCATCCTCGTCCAGCTCTGACTGTTGGCTGCTCCTGTTCTCCCAGGTGGGAGGTGAGTATTTCTTCCGGGTCACATACTGTCGACCGATCGTCCTCTTGGCGCTCTTCACCAGGTTTTTGGAAAGTGTTCTTAGGAGAGAGGGTTCAAAACATAGTTAACTTAAGACCACAGCAAAACACACAGAGGGGCAGTTAAAGCAAAACTTAATGACATCTACTTCCTGGGTCATATTCATTTGGGCACACCGTAGCAAAACACTTTGCAACAGAAAATGAAAACAAGTGTTTCTTATTCAACAAGTTTAAATAGCACCTCCCTGTTTCGGCCCTTTTGCTTCCATTTCACGTCAAGTGAATACAACCCTGGTTAGAATTGTAAAAAGGTACAAATGCACTGAGTGGGTACTTAGAAGTTTAATGAACCTGTTAATTAAATCCAAGGCACATCCCTAAGCCGATTCGGCGGTAGTCTGTATGCATAATTAAAGTCCATGAATGCATTAAAAAGACTGCTAGCTGAGCCTGCTCACTGCTGCAGGGGGGTTGGGCCCGCATTGTCGTGAGGTTAATATCAGTGAATGAATGGAGTCTTTTAGTGGCGTGACGACTTGGGGAGGAGATGGAAACACCAGGGACAAACATGGAGGAGCCGTCACTGTTTCCACTGCTGCATTATTCAACAGATAGAAGCCAGCTCTCTGTGAGAGCTCGTGCTCTTTTCATACCCCACATATGCGAGAGAGAGAGAGAAATAGAAAGAGGGTGGGAGAGAGAGTGGGGCATGATAAAGTAAAAGGGAACTCTGGGGGTCTACTGGCAGTGACAGTTGATAGAATAGAGTGTAGGATGTGAAGCTGCATTCCTCTGTACTTATCCCTGCCTAGAATAAGTCAGTGAGCAGCCAGCAGAACTAAACAGTGCATGCTATATGGACCATTGGTGGTTACACATGAACAAGGGTTCACACACACTCAAGCATTTACACTCGCAAGCAAAAAGTCTATATATCCAGTTATTAATATAAACCACAGCAAACACCGACTTTAAATCAGAAGTCAAATTAAAAAAAGGTTTTGATATATTCTGTAAGCTGTCAGGATGGCTATGAAATGTAGTGCAATAATGTAGACTACTATATCTCTAGAGGGTGCTGCTTGGGGCAGGCCGTATATTCGGCTCATTTTACAGAGCTGGGGTGTTATCTGTGACTCAAATTTTTTAGTTAGCGCTTTTTAATTGGATGTTCTGTACTTGACCTGGAGGATGTGAGAGGTGTGAAATGTCTTACAGATTTACACTTTCTCATTGCTAATAATCTGCCGACAGATGATAAAACTGGAACAGTACTGAAGTTTTATACAATGCTGATGTGTGTCGAAATGTGCATTTTTGGCGTGTGCATGCCCTTACTGTTTCTTTTTAGGGTTGTTTTGGTTCTTGTGGTTGACGTGAGTGTGTATTATCTCGGTCTTGTCTTACTTTATTGACTGGTTCTTGTCCTTGGTCTTGTGTTCAACCAACGTCTTGCCACTCTGGCCCACGGTGAAGGCGAAGGTTCCCTGGACGTGCTGGGGGTAGCGGAGCTTGTGCATGTGCTTCCGGAACACCTCGGCCAGGTCCGACGCCACCTCCTCATCAAACGCTATCTTCAGCAGCTACAGGAGGAGAAGAGAGATATTAGGAGGAGGGTCTGAGAGAGACAAAAATTCATGTTCTGTCAAATTTTAAATGGAGAGAGTTACGATGCAGAAGGAGGGTAGAGGTGTACCTGGAAAGTGCAGGAGCGTAGCTGCAGACCCTCCTGTATGAACTGGTCCATGGACAGACTGACAGAGATCCTCTTCTCCTTAGTCAGGGAGGCGATGGGGAACGACCGAGTCACCACCTGCTCACCCACTGCACAGCAACAACACTCAGGGTTAGCAAGAAAGTGTGTGTGTGTGTGTTATTGCTAACATGTGTGTTTTCAACACCCTCTTACCCAGCGGGTCGTTAGGCGTGCCCTTGAAGATGAGGCGGTAGGTGGTGAGGAAGATGGCCCCCTCAGCAGGGAGGAGGGGTGGACCCCCCATGGCCCCCGTGGCCTCCTCCCGGCCATCTGAGATCAGGTGCACCCGCATGCCGTCCATCACCAGCTCCTCCCCCGCCAGAAGAATGGGCCTCAGAAGCTTGGGCTGCAGCACGGAGAGAGGGAGGAGTGAAGGAGAGAAGAGGAAAGGGGGAAGAGATTGGGGACAAGAAGAGAGAGGGAGGGCAGAGGAAGATAAGGAAGAGGTAGATGTGGGGTAAAGAAATGAGAAGAGTTGATAATTGATGGAAGGAGAAGAGTAAGCAGATTGAGTAGAAGGACAAGGTAGGTAAGGATGAGGGGGAAAGAGACAGACAGTAGAAGAGCTGTTAGTGCTTTATGTCCAACAGAACTCAAATGTATAAGCCATCCTTACATTGGTGCTTCTATATTTCAAAACAAACTAGAGCAAATTCACCACAAAAAATGGCACACATCAATCCAGGTCGCATGCTGAAGCACAAATTTATCACACGACACATATAAAATGGAGACATTTGCTTGCAATTTGTTATTTTTGTTAAATGTTACATAACAAACGGTTTGCCTAAATCTCAATTGGCTGGTGGGATCTTGGCAAAGACAACCCTGATGCTCAACAAGTAAAACAAGCAGAAGGGAAAATACAACACATTTACGTGGTTATGTTTATAAAGTTCGGTATGAAACTATTCAGATCTATTAAGACCAGTATCATATTATGGCAATTTTGAGTGGTTTAGAGTTTTCCCCTTAGAAAGAGGTAATATGTTTACAACCATTTGTATATTTCCTCAAATTTTTCTCATAAAATCATCTAAAAGCATCCTTGAGAGGTATTAAAAGTATGAAGAGTGGCAGGTCTAGTTTCTGTTAAAGACCAATAGACCATCTGGCTCAGAGCATTGACATAATTTCCTGTCCCCAGCAACGCTGGAGAGGCCTGCGCTGGGGCAACTACGCCAAACAGAGCAGCTCCACTCATAATAGAAAATAAATTAAGGCACTCGTTTTGTAACCCATTTCATAATCTGTTGTGCAACACCTGATGCCCTGGGTGCAGCTCCTTCGGAGGGTTTAACTGGAATTCATATGAACTGAACGCTCACGCAGAAAAAAACTGAGAGCATTCTGGGAGGTGGGATCAGGTCAAATGTGAGGCGCTCTCTGAGGTATTATAAGATGGGATAAACACAGAAAACTCACAAAAGGTGAGATGCAATTGGACTGATATCTGATACAGGGCATCCCTGAGCTCTTGGTTGATGCATATGCTTGGACACTGCTAGGTTTCCATTAACACAACAGATATGCAGATGATGCCATGCTAAGCTACCATCCCTCTCCAACTGCTGGCAGAACACTCCACAGAACAACCAGAACAAACAAGCTGTAGTCAACCAGGTCACTGAGAACTACAACCTCCAGCATGCACTGCTCAGGCTGTAGTCATCTACCAGGTTCACGTTCAGTAGGCACCAACTAGAGAAAATATAATGAAAACAGAAAATCAACGTTCTTCTTCGTATTGGACAAAGTCAGATAGTACCTCCTCCTTTTCAAAAAAAAATTATCCCATTTAGTTCCAACTGAACGAGACCCCAGCTTCTGAGAGGAGGGGAACTACATCACCCAGCATGCACTGCTTAGGCGTAATAGTGTGAGTCACACATGGTGCTGTTGCTGGGACAGACGTACCTGCCGTGGGCGTGGCACTGTGACACTGAGCTGCAGAGATTGGTGGAGAGGGGGTTGGGCGGTGCTGGCCTGGGGCGGGGCTCTGCATGGTGTTTGTCCAGCGTAATGTAAAATAAGGAATTGGTTACCTTTTGGATCGGTGGCAGTCGCTTACTCTCCCTGTGGACTGCATCCAGCGTCTCGATGTGCATCTGAACGATGTCTGTGGAGCAACACAGGAAGGGGAGAGAAAAACTGATTAACACTCACTCCTAATACACAATTTGAACTGTCTAGAAAACCTGGGTCATATTCATTAAGGCACACAGTAGGAAAACGCTTTGCGACGGAAAACTAAAACAAGTGTTTCTTATTGGACAAGTTCAGGGAATCCCTCCCTGTCAGTCAGTTTTCTTTCATTTAGTGCTTAACGAATACAACCCTGATCTGTCAAGAAAAGTTCACAACATGAGTACCAAAAACACAAAATGGAGATTCCTACCTGGTATCATGGTGTGTAGTGCCTTGAGGTGCTCGTTGGTCACCCCACTCTCGTTACACACTTTGTCTACGAAGCGATTGATAAATCGTACCACAGAGTTGGCCACGTCAGAACTCTCAGCGTCCTCAAAGCCGCTCTCTGTGTCGTAGCTCTCCGCCATGCTGCCAGCAATGCTAAAAAATAAATAAAGGCATCTTAGGAATGACCAATATGAGCTTCAACTTCAAAGTTAAAGTCTTATCCCTAGGCATCATTTTGTTGCTGGTTCCATTGTAAGATGTTACAAAGCTGCCCACAGTTTAATAAGCTGTTTCTAACATGTGATGAAGCTGTTGGGTGTGCTTGTCTGTCTGTGTGCCTCCCTGTTGTCGTGTGTGTGTGTGCGTGCGTGTGTGTCCCTCACCTGTTGGTGTACCTGTTGGTGACGTAGCTGTTGCTAACACTCTCCACGTCCCCAATCCCAGACCTGTTGAGCAGGCGGTTCTTGCTGGTGTCCAGGGGCAGTAGCAGGTAGGACATGCGGTTGGCGTAGTGGATGGCCTGGCTGAACACCGTGCTCTCCTCCTTCTGCACGCGCTCACTCTGCTGCTCCTTGTTGAGCGTGGGCCACAGCCTGCTCTGCTCTGACGCCAACTCCAGAGCACCCAGCAGCTCCTGACCTCCTGCTGCTGGACCAGACTCCTGCTGCCCGTGGGACTGGAAGGGGAAACGTCAGATGGGGTCAATGTAAGAATGTACTCCAAGGACTAAGTACCATTATCAAGGAAAAGGCCTCGGTTATGTTTTTATTGCTGTGTTTGATACTAATATACAGGAGCATTAGCTTAAAAACAGTTGCATCTATAAGCTTAAAAAGGTTCTGCTTGTTCTGAAGTTTTAGGGTCTGTTCTTACAGGGGTGGGCTGCTCCCCCTCGTCTACCTCCAGATACAGGGCTCTGATGTGGTTCTGGACATCACTGTAGAACATGGCCTCCCAGAACTGCATGTTGGTCCACACCATGTGCTCCTGCACACAGCTGTAGGCAAACTGGGTGATGCCCGCACCTAGTTTCTGCCAGACACAAACACACAGCCACACAGAAGCTTTAGAAACAGACCACTTTGAGGACAATTATTTGTGTTGAATAAGGATTGTTTGTGTTTGTGACATTTTGTAGACTTACTCTGCAGAAGGCCGTAACCAGGGGAAGGAGGACGGCTGCAATACCGTGTTCATCCATGTGGGAGCAGTCCTGAGTAGAAAGAGAATAGAGGTCAATGTCACCATACTCTCACTCAATGTCAGCCATGCAAACAACACAGATTAGGCTACATTATTCAGTGTATGATATTGTGAAAATAGAAAAGCCTCCATAGCAGTGTAACAATAGGTAGCCTTGTACTGTTTTGAAAAAGTCCCAAGGAGTTAAGGTTATTGCTTTCAGAACTCCTTCAATACAGCCGCTCTATGTACTGAACCCGACTGGAATACAATAGAACTTTGACTATAAGAGGACAGATACTTTTTTGGGGGCGTCAGCATGTACCTGTAAGGTGCAGTTCATCATGCGGACGATGTAGTCAAACTGCTGGTCATCCAGCACAGCTCGGTTCTGCAGGACGTGCTGGTTGAGCTCCTGGGTCAGACACACCCTGGCCGCCCGGCCCTTCAGCGCCCGCAGTACCGCTGGCATCAGCTAGGGGTGGGGGCGCAGCAAAGGACAACAATATTAGGAGATGCCAACTTTAGGAAGATATTTATGGTTAGGTGTTATGTGCAGGAACTTCATTTTGCTTTTATAAAAAATTATCTGTATGTTTTCAAAAGATAAAAAGTCACTAGACTATCATGTAGGTCAAACCTCTAAACTAGCTATAAATCAGCTATATATTCTTAACATCTAAGGAGTTTCAAACAACTTTTATCATTCCAAAATGGCAGAGCACAGAGATGCTGTTGTGGCCTTGTTTCTCACCTTCTTTGCTTCCAGCATCTTGTTGTCAAATATGTAAGTAATGCAGTTCCTGACCACCTCCAGCCTGCGAGCACTGTTAGCCAGGACATGACCATGCCTGTCCACGATGTCTCCTGGAGGAGCAACACGACTCAGGGGTTATTACATCACACTCATCAGTCTACACTGAATCTACACTGAATACAGCTCAATTAAACCCATGCTGAGAGATAGATGGGTCACAGAGAGGTTGTCCTAACACAGAGGACAGTCTGGTGGACCGTAGGACAGTCTGGTGGACCGGAGGACAGTCTGGTGGACCGGTAGGACAGTCTGGTGGACTGCAGAACTAACTGTCTGGTCGTCTGCTGGACTGTCTGTGTCTGGATCAGCCTCTTTAGACCAGACATCAAGCCAATCCATCAGACACAATCTCATGTTGGCATCTCTGCTAACTTCTAACCCACAACCCAATAGGAATGTCTGCATCAGTCTTTCAACTGTCCATTCACGGCATCTATTTAATCCCACCATCCCATGCCTATACCGCTCCACACCCCCAGCCCTCCACTACCCCCATCAACCCCCTCCACTCAGTCTTTCCCACCCAGCCTGGCACACTCACCCAGTGGGGGTCCTGAGGGCACCATGCCCCTGAGCTCGGCCTTGACCACGGGTGGGGCGGTCTTGAGCTTGGCGGCGGCGTGGTCGATGAAGAGCTGGACCGTGACGTCGTCCAGCGGGGGAAAGATGGCCAAGTTCTTGGGGTCATTGTGACCAGGGCTCTCAGCTGGCCGCTGCACCTTATGCATGGCCACAGCAGGGTACGGGTTCTCCTGGTGGGAGAGAATAAAAGGTGAGAGACCATAACGGGGGAGAAAGCGCAAAGAAATTGGTAACTGGTCTCCTGTTATTTTAGTTACTACATTACATACATATGGAGGATCTTAATTTAACCTATATTGTCACAGCAACAGGATTTGAACACTTAGTCCATAATGTTACTTGATCGGTGGTTAGGCTATTAGCTGGCCAAAAGTAGGCTACATGAAAAGTGCAATAGGGCGATTCCATGCCAGCGTTGCCAGAAAATATTTTTGGTATCTCAGATTGTTCATAGAAACTTAATTGGGAGGAAGGATGTTTGATACTCTTTGTACATTGTAACACAAACCATTTTGAGAAAATCCTGAAAGTGAAAATTTCAGGCCCTTTTTAGACCTATGCATGCCTCCTGTAAGACCTATGATCCAAGAACCGTACATGATACAGACAACACCTTGGTGTCATTATACACCTTATAGTATACTGTAAAATATGGAGTATCGATACATTCTGAAATACAATTTTACACATGAATCTATTCAACATTAAAGCTATTAATATTAAAATCTCAAAAGTACCCTTTTTGATTTTGTTCATTTTTAGACATTGTTTTAAACAATATACTCTACAAGCAATGTTCCCTCAAAAAAAATTAGGCACTGAACAAATTTCAGGTCTGCTGAGCACAAACTTGAACGTTGTGAAAATTCTGTGCAACTTCTGGCGCGCGTTTACTGTGAACACTGAGGCTGTATCCGCTTCAAGTTAGTTATAACAGTGGCCAAGTAGGCTACTGTGGCTATTTGATCATATGTAGGCCTATCAGAGTGGCTTACCATAAATAACTATGGAGAAAATGCATCCCATAACATTTTAACATGGAAACAGCTGTTCTATCATTCAGACTACAGTAGCAGCCAATGTGTGGTGTTCAATGTAGGCCTACATACCATGAGACTTTTGAAAAAAAAACATGTAGGGATTGCCATTAACCTGTTTATGCACTTGTCCTTCAGACAAGGAGGTGACTGAAAATGTTGTGTTGTTTGATACAAAATAAAATGCATTATTATTCCCATACCATTATTACAGAGAATCACACAAATTATGCTATCCTCTGCCTATTGGCTAGAAATGCACACATTTTGTGCTCTTGTAGGAAGCAACCGCTCCACCATTGCTGACTAGAAATGTGGTATAACTAATAACTCACTTAATAGCCAAGAAAATGAACAAATGTACACACCTGGACAGATGCAAAACAAGCACATCTACTCACAACCACTCATGCTGTAAACACAGTCCAGTTCAAAGGGAATGGCACAGATCCATATATGGCAATGATCTATTTGCATATAGGGATACTGCAGCTCTGATTGGTTATGGCGCACCGGTCTGTGTAGAGCATTGGCCTGTCATTGATAGTGTTAACTAAAGGGGAAAACTAGAAAGTTGAGTGAAGTTCAATCTCGTGCTTCTCCGCGCAAGCTGATATTTCTTCTGCGCGGCAGTCCCGGGGAGCTGCGCACCTGCGCACGCGCAGAGCTTAGAGGGAACATTGTCTACAAGTAAATCACATTTCCAGAGTGGGCTCTCTGCTACTTTTAAAGTTATGATAAATGTTATGAGCACCACCAACACAGTGAATGGTAAAATGAATTCAAAGGGAACTCCCTTTGCTACAGGAGGCTGTGATTGGTTAATGACCTATAATGTCAATTGATATGTATAAAATTGATAATTTCTTCAAAAGTAGCAGAGAGCCCATACTGGAAACTTGCTGTGTTTTAAGAGTATAGTTCCAAATAATGTCTAAAAATAACTACATCAAAAAGGGTACTTTTGAGATATGAATAGTAGTTTTAATGTTGAATAAATGAATGTGATTTTATTAATTTCAGAATCAAGACATACCCCATATTTTAAAGCACACAATAAGGAGTGTAATGGCACCAAGATGTCTGTTCCATGTACAGTTCACGGATCATAGGGTCTTATAGGAGGCATGATTGGTCTAAAAAGGGCCTAAAGTGGCCACTTTCATCATGATAAAAAAATGTTAAAATAACCACGTTAGTGTGGGTTTTCAGTGAATTTGACTTAAATCACGAAGCTCATCAGCATAAATTCTCAGCAACAAAAGGGTGATAAAATTAAGATCCTACATCTGTAAATAAAATAAATAAATAACTATGTTTTTCATTTTTTTATGCACAAAATACGTTTTTGAAGAGCTGCTCGGCCAGCTCCTTGATATGGTTCATGACTTTGTGCGGGCTGCACTCCTCCTGGCGAATACGCTCCACCTGATTGGCTATCAGCTGTAGACACAGGAAAAGAACCAGGAAGTTAGAATACTTTTTCCTTCACATCTTTACCACTGATTGGGAAGGTGTGTGTGTGAGGGACACTCACGTCATCGAACAGGTCTGTTGGTCTGTAAGGCGGCCCTCTCTCCGATATGAACCCAGCGAACGCCATACCGTCCAGAACCTTCATCAGGAAGTCATCCTCAGTCAGAGCCCTCTGGCCCAGGAACGCAGCCTGGAGGAACACACACTCGTCAGGCCTGAGATTCTTGGGTTCCACTCTTCCTTTTTAAGTGTTAGACTCAAAACAGACAGTTTGCAGGTCTGTTTAGAGCAAAATGTATTTCTCCTCCAGACAGACAAAGTGATCTATTCCATTATGTTCATAAAGACCGTAGTTAGTTTTAGGCTAGTATGAACACAACGTAATATATCACCTTAGGAATTAAGTTCTGAGAGGTAGAGGGTGATGTGTACCTTATGGAAGCGGATGACTGGTTCAGGATGGATCCGGATGATGTGCAAACACCAGCGATAGCCATGGAACAGCTGGCCGAACAGCCACAGAAACACCGCCCGGATCTCCTTATCCTGCAACACACAGATAGGGAATTATAACATACTGAGGGGAGAGTACGGGACAGCTGGACAGTAAGCCTGGGAAAGCTCAGAAATCCAGAGACCTTGCTGCTGATGGAGCGTTGCCCCAAACAAAGAGACAGGGAGTTTCTCACATTTACGTTTTTGTCATTTAGCAGTTGCTCTTATCTAGAGCGACTTTCCGTAGCGAGTGCATACATTTAAATATTTTTTTTCATACTTTTTTTCAAAACACACCCAGAGTCACACACCCACAGTCACACACCCACAGTCACACACTTTCCACCGAGGATAGAGGGGCTCTACATTACCTGGATCTTGAGTGTGGAGGGTTGTGTGGAGGAAGGGGGGAAGGCATGGTCCGCTATCTCCAGCTCTGGGTCCAACACCTACAAACACAAGATGGCAGGAGTCACATTACAACAACATGGACAGAAATATCATCTAACAGTCTTCTCATTACATCCGTTCAGTTCATCAATATTATACAGTACATAAATCCTACAGCAACTGCTGCTATATTTTGGCTTTTGGACACTGCTTCATCGGGTATCCTAAATTACAATATGATGTCAGTGGCTTTTAAGAAGATGTGAATTCTTAGAAGCCCCTCTCATAAATGAGACAGATGTGGCTTCAGACTAAGCAGCAGACCCCCATTAACTAAATTAGCTGCAGTATCTCCTATTCAAAGTCCTATTTATGTTTGGGGATTGTGAGGTGAATTAATTCAGCTAATCGTTAAGAGAGCAGCAGAGTACCTAGCTAAGCCAACATCCAACGGTTGCTACAAACTATCTCTAGAAGCATCACTGTAACAACCTTCACCCACCACACACACATCACTTTTCCAGATGATTAAACAAATTAACTATCCCTCCGGTCGCAAAACCTATCGCTTTTCACGCTCTGCAATTATCCTCTCTGTGCTGGTCTGGGTGAGGGTCACTTAGACTCAGGCCTGTTATGTTATGTGAGCTGGCTGTGGGGCTGAGGCTGGAACTGGGGCTGGGACTGGGGAAATGTGTCCCTCCCTGACAATGCAGGTCAGAACCCATCCAGACTGACAAGGCCATGGGTCCTGGGGCTGGCGCCATAAGGAGACAGACAGTGCAGACAGACAAATGCAGGGCAGAATGGACCCCACAATCACACACACACATTCACAAAACCACACACACACTGTGCTTCATTGGTTATGGAAGGACGCATGTGTGCATACACGTCACACGCACGCAAAGTGTTTTATTGACTCAACAGAGGACATCCAGTGAAATGCTCCCTGCATTACAGGGCTCTGGTCCAGCCCAAGTCTCCCATTCCAGCCATGCAGGGTCACCGGGCCAGCACTACAAGTCTCTATGGCCCACACAGGTTAGGACAGAGGGAGACGGGGGAAGGAAAGAAAGGAGGACAGAACAGAGGGAAGAGAGAGAGGCCTGTATATTGTATTGTAGAATGGTCGGGTCACATCACAGGACTGGTTGTTCTGAGATGGAACAACTTTACAGTCCCTATTACTCACCAGAGCAGGTATTGGCTGGTACCTAGCTCTTTCCACTGTTGTTCATCAAACATCAAGGAATGTTTAAACACGGTAATGAAGGACAATGAAAAAGTATACTGGTTTAGGAGCAGGTCCTTTTCAATGTCCCTCTGACCAAGAGGACACTTACAGCCTAACCCTCATTCTCTCTCTCTTTAGCCTTTCCCTCCTCATTTATGTCCCTCCCTCCCTCCTCTCCTCTCCAGTCTAGCCGTAACAGATTGACTAATAACCGTGCAGATTGAGTATGGCTCATGTTTCATGCCCTCCAGCCAATAGAGATCAAAGAGACCGGCCTGAGATAAAGCCCATAGGCCTCAGACAGACAGACAGCCTTGGAGAATTACAAAAGCATGAACACTGTAAAAATATAATTTACCCCAGACTTGTGTCAGAAAACAACCACAAATGTTTTTCTTCTTGAACAGTTAAGAAAAGTGCCAAAGGGCTAGTGAAATATGCATTTTGAGCAATTCCGGTCAATGTCTATCCGGCAACATACAACTTTGACTCTTATCCTGATAAAGAAATGAGGGGAGGAAGACATTTTAATCTAGGGAATAATATGTTCCCAAATATTTCTCATGTGGGACAGCATGTCAGATTCTATGATTAATCTTCTCCCTCTGGTCCAACTCTGTTAACACAAACACACACTATGTTTGGGCTGTGGGAATCAATGCCAATGTCATTCAGGCAAACAAATAACTCCTCTTTTGGCTGCAGATTGTAGTATCATTTCATTCATTGAAGATGGGAAGATCCATTCTTTCATAATTCTTTATTGGACTACTGTGTATTACAGTAAGCCCCGTCTCACCCTGGCACGTACAAACTCACACCAATTCTGAAACTAAACAGACATATCCTCATGAAGAGTTCATGACTGCATTGTTTTTATAGTTGTGTCTCATGCGTAATTTCAATATTGTAAAATATGATATTGTTTTATAGGGGTATGTAATGGTAATTCCGATTTCTTACCTTAGAATTTAAGATTGTGATCTCACAAAGGAATTTCCCACAAACACATGATTGCTTACAATATCAATGCGTCATTCAATAAATAAAATCTCCTACTATTTGTCAGCTGTAGCTATTGATGGGAAAGCTATGGCATGGCTCTCCTCTACTCCACGTAGGAACATGCAAACAAAAACAAAAGCATAAACCAGCCAGCAGATACCAATGATACGCAGGCCCAGTCAGGAAATCTGATTCGTTTTACATAACATCGATCTTATTTGAACAATAACTTCAGATGAGATAAGAGGAATTTCCAGATTGTGCTGGCAGTGAGAAGTTCAATTACAATAAGGCACTTGATCTTATTTAGAGAAAGAGTTGGTTCAGTTGGTGTGGAAGTAGTAAACCAAAGTCTCAGTGTTGTGCTGTTGTTAAACGACTATAGCTGTACATGGTTCAGGTTAATGCGCTAGTGTTGTATTGGTATTGGTGACGCTGATGTAGCTGTATGAAGTGAAGGTGTAGAAGTCTGAAGGATGGGAGTGTTGTTGTCATGGTGGTTACCATGGAGAGGGCGGTCTGGGTCTGCTGGAGGAGGGGGTCGGGGAGCAGGGAGATGTGGACACACTCAGGGATGGTCACCGTGCCTCCGTCCAGGTCAGCGATGATCACGTCCAACTGTAGAACACAACACACAAGGGCGGCTCAGTCAGTACGATATCTTTGATAGATCTCATAAGAGAGCACTATACTGCATTCTGTAGATGACGCTAAGTATGCTGAATGATAACAGTAGTGACTGACAGCACCACAGACACACACAAACGCTTCTGTCAACAGCTGTTCATTACAGCACTTTACCTAATGCAGCAGTGAAATGTACCTTTTAACAGGCAGTTGGGGTTGCCAAGGCGATAACCTCTCACTCCTGACCCCTTACACTCCATCATCAATCGATCTATCAAAGCCATGTGACTGTATAGTATACTATATTATACAGACAGGCAGTCCGTTGTTAAAGTCATTACATTACAAAGCATGGCGAGGGACCACATGTAGTTTAATGCACACTAACCTAGACCCCAGAAACAGACTAATGACTGTCTTTTCATAGTCCTAGTCCCAATTTGAAATGTATTTAGCACCTAGCCCACTGTTGCCATTTTACCTGCCTTGATTCTAAATGTATGTTGTTTATATTGTATATAATTTAGAATTTTTGAGCTTTGAGATAACTAATGAAAAGCGATATACAAACTAACTGTATTATTAGTATTATTCATCTTAATCATTAGTTTGTCCTTAATAACAGGAAACTCTTTCAAAGTCATCCAACATTCCACGGAATATGGAAGAAAATATATTTAATTTACATGTCAGGTACACCTTGGCATGGTTTACAAAGACTGTTGTGTTAGTGCTGAGAGGAATCTAAGGCAACAGAGGTTTCCGATTGCTAGAACACAGCAGGTCTGGGTTGTTGAGTGAGATTAATTATAGATAAGGAAAGGGGGCCAGAGAACTGACAAACACATATCTAGTAATCAAGATCGTACTACAGTCTGTCAAAGTATGGGGGGGCAACTCAGAATGAAGAAGGTCTTTACTGTCATCAGATAGGCTTTACAGACGCATACACCGACGAGACTATATAAACATTATATAGAAAATAAATCAAAAGAAGTATTGTAGATTGGGACATACGGTCATGCTACCCACCAGTTCCTGGGTCTCGGAACGGAAGAAAGAATTGACCCCGATGATGAAAGGCGTGGGTGTGCTCAGCACCTCCAGGAGTTTCCCTGGCAGGATGGGGACGTACGTAAAACTGACGGGAGGGAAACAAGAGGATATCAGATTGACCAGGAATCAGATTAGGAGATGATATGATAAGTGTGAGGAAATCATAAAATTCCCTAAACTAACAGACCACTATCTTGTTAATCAAATCCCTGTAAATTCACTACATTAAGACACCTATGAATGTATTTTACAATGAAAAACACATACAAAAACAACCACACACACACCGTCACGCACACACTCACACAGTCATGCACACACACTCACACACCTACCTGTATTTGAGGGGGAACATGATGGCCAGTAGTGCTCTGCAGGCGTCTGTAAGTCTCTGGTAGCTGCTGGACAGGAACAGGATCTTGTGTTCCGTCAGAGCAGCACAGAACAGATACAGAACGTTCACTATACCTGAGAGAGACAACATAACAGAGGTACAGTATTCACTTTACCTGCAGGGAAAGACTGACTGCGTGGATTGTAAAGATCATCAAATGTGTGTTCTAACAAATGATCAAACATGAAGGCATAAAAGATAGATCTCTACTATATACATGTAGGCGTATTTGGCCTTTTCTCCTAACTCATATCAAATATAGGCCTATGATTTGCATTCATCAAGCAATTAAACAACTGGTGAAGGTTCTCTCTCAAAGGGCAATCTTCAAGGTGAGAGAACATTGGACTCTGCGATTGGTCCATGTCACTAATCATAAGGTGCCCCATTGGTCCAGGGCTGAGTAGACTGCGTTGTGATTTGCCGTACCAAGCTGTCTAAAGAGATGGGCTACGCTGCTGCCGCTGACAGGGAGGGAGTCGTTGATGGGCGTCTGGATGACCTGTCGATCACCTGCACCCAACGTTATAGTCCTCTATAAGAGAGAGAGAGAGAGAGAGAGAGAGAGAGAGAGAGAGAGAGAGAAAGAGGGGGTAGCATGGAAAAAGAGAACAGATAGTGTGAACGCCCTTTCTTGGAAAAATTGGGATTAGCAATTACACTTCAGCACAATCACAGAGGGTTGGAGTGTATAGAGGAGCGGAGAAATCAGAGATGGAGAGAATCACAGGGGTTTAGCAGGTACATTAGAACTACACAGTCACCGGCCATTCACAGCTGAACAGGAGAGAACTGACCTATGCTGAACTGAGAGCCCCATAGCAATGGGTCTTACCAGATTCAATCAGCCCACTATATTAATGGACCTTTATGGGAGTCAAATACCAATGACATGCCAGATTGTCCATTCAGGGACATTTCCATTGCATTTTGAGTAAGTATGGAAAGGGAAGAGTTCATATGTTTGATTGATTTTGGGGGGTTCTTAACATTTGAAATGTGTTGGTTTAATCACGTCTTATTGGTTTAGTGTTACTGCATAGTTCTTACGGCCATGTGACGCAGAGGGAAGGGAAGCGCAAGACAGAATGATTTAGATTTTTTGTTGTCGTTTGTAACATTCATGAAACATCTGATCTTAGTCATGTAAACTTCACATTGCAGCACATACATGACATTTATAGGTCAAGAGAGTTGTAGTAGTTGTTGTAAGTGCCTTCATCCCCCTTGGCGTTTTTCCTATTTTGTTGCATTAAAACCTGTAATTAAAAATATTTTTATTTGGATTTCACGTAATGGACATACACATAATAGTCAAAATTGGTGAAGTGGAATGAAAAAAATTAATTGTTTCAAAAAATTCAAAAAAATCTATAACGGAAAAGTGGTGTGTGCATATATATTCACCCCCTTTGCTATGAAGCCCCTAAATAAGATCTGGTGCAACCAATTACCTTCAGAAGTCACATAATTAGTTAAATAAAGTCCACCTGTGTGCAATCTAAGTGTCACATGATCTCAGTATATATACACCTGTTCTGAAAGGCCCAGAGACTGCAACACCACTAAGCAAGGGGCACCACCAAGCAAGCGGCACCATGAAGACCAAGGAGCTCTCCAAACAGGTCAGGGACAAAGTTGTGGAGAAGTACAGATCAGGGTTGGGTTATAAAAAAATATCAGAAACTTTGAACATTCCACGGAGCACCATTAAATCCATTATTTTAAAAATGGAAAGAATATGGCACCACAACAAACCTGCCAAGAGAGGCCAAACTCACGGACCAGGCAAGGAGGGCATTAATCAGAGAGGCAACAAAGAGACCAAAGATAACCCTGAAGGAGCTGCAAAGCTCCACAGCGGAGATTGGAGTATCTGTCCATAGGATCACTTTAAGCCGTACACTCCACAGAGCTGGGCTTTACGGAAGAGTGGCCAGAAAAAAGCCATTGCTTAAAGAAAGAAATAAGCAAACACGTTTGGTGTTTGCCAAAAGGCATGTGGGAGACTCCCTAAACATATGGAAGAAGGTACTCTGGTGAGATGAAACTAAAATTGAGCTTTTTGGCCATCAAGGAAAACGCTATGTCTGGCTCTAACCCAACACCTCTCATCACCCCGAGAACACCATCCCCACAGTGAAGCATGGTGGTGGCAGCATCATGCTGTGGGGATGTTTTTCCATCGGCAGGGACTGGGAAACTGGTCAGAATTGAAGGAATGATGGATGGCGCTAAATACAGGGAAATTCTTGAGGGAAACCTGTTTCAGTCTTCCAGAGATTTGAGACTGGGACGGAGGTTCACCTTTCAGCAGGACAATGACCCTAAGCATACTGCTAAAGCAACACTCGAGTGGTTTAAGGGGAAACATTTAAATGTCTTGGAATGGCCTAGTCAAAGCCCAGACCTCAATCCAATTGAGAATCTGTGGTATGACTTAAAGATTGCTGTACACCAGCAGAACCCATCCAACTTGAAGGAGCTGGAGCAGTTTTGCCTTGAAGAATGGGCAAAAATCCCAGTGGCTTGATGTGCCAAGCTTATAGAGACATACCCCAAGAGACTTGCAGCTGTAATTGCTGCAAAAGGTGGCTCTACAAAGTATTGACTTTGGGGGGGTGAATAGTTATGCACGCCACTGTACGTTGCCATAATTTGTAAGTGTGATCTTTATGTTGCATGCAATTTCAATGACTGTTTGGGATTTTTACGTTTTTGCAAGACCGAAAAAGCCTGTTAGCCCACATGAGTTAAGGCATAATTTGCACAGCATGATTATTACAGTGAGTCTTGGCTGCAAATGAAGACAAATAGCATAGAGTTGCATACAGGACAGGTAGCACAAGGACTAAGAAGGCATCCTACAACCACAGCAGCCTCTTGGACAGACATCACATAGTAATACAATAGAATACACAGAAACAACTGGATCTGCCTACAGAGGCTGTATACCACATCAGGTAGGAATACAAAGTATTTTAAGTACTTCCAGGTAGTTCTATATACATGTATTTAGAAATTCTTTGAAAATACATATTTCACTATAAAAATTACAAATGTATATATTTATAAATAATTTCAACAAAAAAATTATACCCCATTTTTTTGGGGGGGGGAGGGGGGATTTATTGAAAAACAGGCCTTTTCGAATAAACTCCAGAAGCAGGAATCGAATGTAGCCAAATCTTCATCTCAAAGTACTTAAAATACAGGGCCCAGGTATATCTGTGTATAGCTGGAAAGGAAAGGTTGGCGTTAGCCATGCTCTCTACAGCAGCAGCAATGGGAGAGCTGTTGAGACATCAACGCAGTGACCCAACTGATCACCATTTCACCGTCACTCTTCTGGTCAACAATCAATTATATATCCTTGAATTTACCAATAACAGATTTGTAAAATGATCAGCCATTGGGTCACAGATTGAGCCTTATCAAAGTGATTTGATTGGTTTTCCCATGAGAGGTCTGCGTTTTGACTGGCAGAGGAGGAGAGGAGGATGGACTTAGAGAGAGGTAGGTGAAATACACAGACATAGGAGGATTCTGACAGAACTAGGGAAAGCTAGGAGCTGATTGGTTGAGAGGAGAATAAAGTAGTCAGGTGGCGTACCAAGCTCTCCTCTCTCTCTTCCTGGCCCGGCTACATAAGTCAAGCACCCCACAGAGAGAGAGAAACACACAGAGAGAGAGAGAGAGAGAGAGAGAGAGAGATAGAAACACCATAGGAGAACACGCGGATTAGACACAACAGGGTGCAAACAAAAACATGACAAAACAATATGACAATAAAACATTAACATGACAATATAAATATACACAGACGGTAACAGCGTGGCATTATGACATGAGAATGTGGCAACATTAACATAAGGCACAGAGTCAAACCAGCTGTCAAAAAATGAAAGCTCCCACAGCTCAGTACATACATCAAATGGGCGAATTAGTCAGACGAGGTGTTCATGACCACGGGGTGAAATAACTGAGGAATTAAAATGTATACTTGTGTAACATTGGCATTTTTCAGTGAAGTTACTTTAAAAAGGTACATTTCCTTAGTTCATGTTTTACAGTTAATATTTCAGGAAATCAAAAAAATACATTATTTATGGAGCTTGGCCGATTGACAGAATGTCCTTGGGCTGGTAGCTGGAAGTCATTGTGGAGACTGGCTGGTAGCTGGAAGTCATTGTGGAGACTGCACAGACAGACAGTCATTTACAATTATCTATTCAATCACACAGGCAGGTGCATACACACAAACGTTCAGGCAGGTTCCATATTAGACTCGTTTATAGTCCAGAGTACAGTAATTGGGCTAAAGGTTGCTGCTCTGTATGCCAGGAGTGCGTATCTGACAGTTGAGATAATTGCCAGTTCCAGTAGTAAAGTGGATGTGTTGCAATGCATGTTGGGTTGACGTGGCATGACTGGGGAGAGTCCTAGCAACTCCAACATTAGACCTGAGTCTAATAGAAAGGCCTGTGTCATTAGAAGTTTGACATTTGACCTGCTATTACACGTAACAAACACCTAGCATAGCTTTTCATGCACCGTTAGATTACAGAACGCTCTGCGCTATACTATCCAATGCCTGAAGGTCTGTGTAAGTCAAGCGTATGTTTGTTTTTGTTTGCAAGATGTGTGTGTGAGTGTGTCTGTGTGTTAATGCTGATTAGTCCTGTCTCTCATTCAGACCACTGCACTGCCTGCTATGAGGCCATCTGGTGCCCCATATGGTCACCCTCAGAGAACCAGTGTGTGTGTTGTGTGTGTGTGTGTGTGTGTGTGTGTGTGTGAATGTGTGTGTGTGTGTGTGTGTGTGTGTGTGTGTATGTGTGTGTGTGTGTGTGTTCCTCACCAAGTGAAAAGTCTATGCACTTCTATAACAGATCAATAATGGCGACCACATCAGATCAATCCATGACAAACAGCACACAGAATCAAAACAATTCATTGACTTTAAAAAGGTCTCAAATGATCAAAATGATTGGACAGGTTAATGTAGCATGGAATATGCAGGATCGTTAGACCACAAAACCCACAAAAGCAGACTAATGCAAACTGCAAACCACTGAGTGCATATTAATCAGCATGGTTTGAGATGATTATATGAAATACAAACATACTTTTTAGAATCATCATGTTTATCTAAACAGATAAAATCACAATAAGGCAAGCGGATTGGTAAGAAGCTGCCGGAAGGTGATGTTACCTGGTCCTGAAAGCAGCCCAGTAGCCAGTCACAGGCTAGGGCCTGAGGAACCGAAAGATTTAAACTACATACTGGGGATTCATTTATCTGTAACACACAGGAGGAACCAATGTACAGCGAGGTTGAATTGCATGTACACAAGGGAACAAAATGTACAGAAATGTACGTACAGTGAGGGAAAAAAGTATTTGATCCCCTGATGATTTTGTACGTTTGCCCACTGACAAAGAAATTATCAGTCTATAATTTTAATGGTAGGTTTATTTGAACAGTGAGAGACAGAATAACAACAAAAATTCAGAAAAACGCATGTCAAAAATGTTATAAATTGATTTGCATTTTAATGAGGGAAATAAGTATTTGACCCCTCTGCAAAACACAACTTAGTACTTGGTGGCAAAACCCTTGTTGGCAATCACAGAGGTCAGACGTTTCTTGTAGTTGGCCACCAGGTTTGCACACATCTCAGGAGGGATTTTGTCCCACTCCTCTTTGCAGATCTTCTCCAAGTCATTAAGGTTTCGAGCCTGACGTTTGGCAACTCAAACCTTCAGCTCCCTCCACAGATTTTCTATGGGATTAAGGTCTGGAGACTGGCTAGGCCACTCCAGGACCTTAATGTGCTTCTTCTTGAGCCACTCCTTTGTTGCCTTGGCCGTGTGTTTTGGGTCATTGTCATGCTGGAATACCCATCCACGACCCATTTTCAATGCCCTGGCTGAGGGAAGGAGGTTCTCACCCAAGATTTGACGGTACATGGCCCCGTCCATTGTCCCTTTGATGCGGTGAAGTTGTCCTGTCCCCTTAGCAGAAAAAACACCCCCAAAGCATAATGTTTCCACCTCCATGTTTGACGGTGGGGATGGTGTTCTTGGGGTCATAGGCAGCATTCCTCCTCCTCCAAACACGGCGAGTTGAGTTGATGCCAAAGAGCTCCATTTTGGTCTCATCTGACCACAACACTTTCACCCAGTTCTCCTCTGAATCATTCAGATGTTCATTGGCAAACTTCAGATGGGCATGTATATGTGCTTTCTTGAGCAGGGGGACCTTGCAGGCGCTGCAGGATTTCAGTCCTTCATGGCGTAGTGTGTTACCAATTGTTTTCTTGGTAACTATGGTCCCAGCTGCCTTGAGATCATTGACAAGATCCTCCCGTGTAGTTCTGGGCTGATTCCTCACCGTTCTCATGATCATTGCAACTCCACGAGGTGAGATCTTGCATGGAGCCGCAGGCCGAGGGAGATTGGCAGTTATTTTGTGTTTCTTACATTTGCAAATAATCGCACCAACTGTTGTCACCTTCTCACCAAGCTGCTTGGCGATGGTCTTGTAGCCCATTCCAGCCTTGTGTAGGTCTACAATCTTGTCCCTGACATCCTTGGAGAGCTCTTTGGTCTTGGCCATGGTGGAGAGTTTGGAATCTGATTGATTGATTGCTTCTGTGGACAGGTGTCTTTTATACAGGTAACAAACTGAGATTAGGAGCACTCCCTTTGAGAGTGTGCTCCTATTCTCAGCTCGTTACCTGTATAAAAGACACCTGGGAGCCAGAAATATTTCTGATTGAGAGAGGGTCAAATACTTATTTCCCTCATTAAAATGCAAATCAATTTATAACATTTTTGCCATGCGTTTTTCTGGATTTTTTTGTTGTTATTCTGTCTCTCACTGTTCAAATAAACCTACCATTAAAATTATAGACTGATCATTTCTTTTTCAGTGGGCTAACTACAAAATCAGCAGGGGATCAAATACTTTTTTCCCCTCACTGTATAGGCCCAATATACTAGTCGTGCACGATTTAGTATACTAGTTTACTGTATGTTACACTGCTTCATGCAGTAGCGTCATTGAATTAGTTTGAGACAAACAGTAAGTTTAAACTGTGCACATAGGGTGAATACAAGAGCTAAGTAGATATTCCTATACATAGTGTGTTACAGTGGAGGCTGCTGAGGGGAGGATGGCTCATAATAATGGCTAGTACCATTCCACTTATTCCGCTCAAGCCATTACCACGAGCCCGTCCTCCCCAATTAAGGTGCCACCAACCTCCTGTAGGTTACTATGCTGGCCATCTCCTCTGTGCTGAGGACCCGGCATTGACTCAGCACTGTGGGTTAGCATAGCACACCCGCTAATGCTAAGCTACAATGCTAACAGGTTGGTTAAGCTAATGTGCTAGCTGTCTGCATTGGCCAACATGCTAAGCTAATATGCTAGCAGGTTGGATGGGGCTAACAAACTAATAGGCTAGCTGGTTGGGAGGGTTGCATAGCCCAGGAGAGTACGTACAAGTCGGTATGCATGGTGAAAGGAGGTGTGTTTACCTGAGAACCACCAGCAACGGGGATGACGCAGGTGAGGAGGTTTCCGATCACCGTTTCCAAGGGAACGCTGAGGCTGTCCACATGCACGGTGTAGATGAGCCCCAAACAGTTCTGCACAGAGGAGGCACACAGTTAAAAGACAAGCACACACTTTCCTTGACTTTTAGCGAAATGACACAAATGGGGGTTATTTTGGTGAAGAACACATCTACTACCTAAAGAAAAATACATCCAAACCAAGCCTAGAGTTTTGTCTCAAACACTCTTTGTTGTAACAAGAAACAGAGATGAGATGTGCAATTGGAGTATTGGACAGAGACATGCAGTGGTGCTTTGAGGTGCGTCTTACCCTGAAGACCTCTGTGTGGTCCAGACGGGACACCAGCACCAGGCTCTTGGGGGCGAAGACCTGGGCCGGCTGGACCAGCCCTGGGACCTCGTCCTCATCCACCTCACTGGCCTCAGCCTTCTGTAGCTACACACACAGGGAGAGACAGAAGATCAAACAGTGTACAGAACGTAGCTTACTTTGTGCAAATGTTCTATTGATGTATCATTAAAGATCTAACGTCATATCACAGACGTCACATACTGCTTAGAACTTTTATAAATCGTTATCGGTTTCTCATATGATTAGATCGTCTTTGATGCCAGTGTAAAATGTTGGCACACAGTAGCTACACAGTACTGCTGTAAGGACACTGTTATTGGTTCATAATGACATTGGCTCAGTGTGTGAGGAGCAGTGTGGCCAGGGGGCCTCATCTCTTTCTCCTCCAGTCTCTCACCTGAGGGTTGTCCAGGCCCTCCCAGAACGTGAAACAGGCACAGTAGTGACGCTCTGAGTTGATGTCGGTCAGAACCGACACGAAGAACGACGGACGCTCCCTCTCTGGAACTAACTGCCATCCGTTGGGCTGACAGAACTGAGAGAGAAAAGGAGAGAGGGAGAGAAGAGGAGCGAGGGAGGGCGAGGTCGACAGAAAATGGGTCAAGGGGGCAGGGGTCGAGAAAGAAGGGAAGAAGGAGGGAAAAGGGAATGAGGTGAAAGGGATAGAAGGAGAGAAGGGAGAGATAGATCCCCTGTAGCTCAGTTGGTAGAGCATGGCACTTGCAACGCCAGGGTTGTGGGTTCGTTTCCCACGGGGGGCCAGTATGAAAAATCTATGCACTCAAAAACTGTAAGTCGTTGTGGATAAGAGCGTCTGCTAAATGACTAAAATGTAAATGTAAAATGAAGCACGAGAGAGTGATGACAGGAGAGGAACATACAGTATTAGTGTGCCATGTCCCAGTGTGGTATATCACATGTCCCTACTCTTCATCTCTCTGTGACTCACCTCTGATCTCTAGCCTATAATTTAGTTATTTTCCACCACTAGGCTACACCAAGTTAAGAAAACTTTCCACGTGTCAGAAATTATTAACCTTACACCACTATTTTGGATCAGGGTGAGAAATAGGCTAGAAGCAAGCCAAGGAATAACCATTGAACACATTGTGCTGTAGGCATTAATCTTGTAAAACATAATGAACACTTAGGAATTCTTCAATATTAACTCTAGCAAAACACATTAGACAATAATGAGGTAATCAGTATTGGAATAAGGGTTATTTGGGAGACAATAAATACACATTAACAGTAAATGATTCTGGGTTGATCCCTTCATGATGCAGCCTTTCTTCAGGTATGGATGATGTATGTAGTATCGGGTAAATATGTAGGCTATTGTGCATTTGTTTGTGTGAGTTATGTTAGTTACATACCAGTTCGATGCCTTGTGGAAAGGGATTGTCCTCCCAGTCCTTCTCAGGAAAGCGCTGGAGAATGTGACCTTGCCCCTCACTGCCCCCTAGAGAAAGAGAGAGGAAAGAGGGTGACAGAAAGGTCAGGTCGGAACTCTTGATCAGAGAGCCAAGGTATCTGTCAGGGCCTAGTCCACTACTGTAGGGCTCACCATACGATATTATCACAATACTTAGGTGCCGGTACGATATCTATTGCGATTCTGAACGATTCTATATGTATTGCAATTCGATACTGCGATTTTATGTTCCAAACATATTTCTCACTATATTGCTGCACAGAGACAAGAGAGAGCATGAGAAAATGAGTTGGAAATAAAAAGGCTGAAAATAGGTTGACTCACTATATGAGCATGGCCTTATTTCTATTACAGCATATTGGATGACTCTCATTCATATTCCATTCATCCAGTTCAATGGAACAGCAATAGGTTTAGGCTCCTACATGATACTCTAATTTTCCCTATACCCATCATTAGGTTGCTACAACCAAGCCTATGAATGCTGTTTTCTAGTGACATTTATTTGGATACATCCATAACAATGAGCTAATGAGGCGCGATTTTGCCTGGCATAGAAAATATACTCTCTCGTCAGGAGTGTTGTTCAGAGGAGCTAGCCAACAACACAGCTTACACAAACAATAATGTAATTATTAGTCCAACAGTTGCAAAGAAGAGTTTCCATTTGGTTTTTGCGACTGCACTTGAAGAAACTTTAAAAGTTCTTGAAATTTTCCAGATTGACTGACCTTCATGTCTTAAAGTAATGATGGTCTGTCGTTTCCCTTTGCTTTTTTGAGCTGTTCTTGCCATAATATGGACTTGGTCTTTTCCAAATAGGGCTATCTTCTGTATACCAACACAACCTTGTCACAACACAACTGATTGGCACAAACGCATTAAGAAGGAAATAAATTCCACAAATTAACTTTTAACAAGGCACACTTGTTAATTGAAATGCATTCCAGGTAACTACCTCATGAACCTGGTTGAGAGTGTGCAAAGCTGTCATCAAGGCAACGGTTGGCTACTTAGAAAAATCTCAAATATAAAATATATTTTGATTTGTTTAACACTTTTTTGGTTACTACATGATTCCATATGTGTTATTTCATAGTTTTGATGTCTTCACTATTATTCTACAATGTAGAAAATAGTAAAAAATTAAGAAAAACCCTTGAATGAGTAGGTGTTCTAAACCTTTTGACCGGAAGTGTAGTTCCAAACAATGTCTAAAAATAACCTAAATCAAAAAGGGTACTTTTTAGATATGAATAGTAGGTTTAATGTTGAATAAATGAATGTGATTGTTTTAATTTCAGAATCAAGACACACCCCATATTTTAAAGCACACTATAAGGAGTATAATGGCACGAATATGTTGTCTACATGATTCCATATGTGTTATTTCATAGTTTTGATGTCTTCACTATTATTCTACATTGTAGAAAATAGTAAAAATAAAGAAAAACCCTTGACTGGTACTGTATATCTTGACCAAATTTATGCAAACTGGTATTGTTCCTAAAGATTTCATAATTGGCAAAGTTATCACCTTCTATAAATCTGGGGATCAAAGATCTTTTACAAATTATCGCCCAATATCTGTACTACCATGTTTTTCTAAAATCCTAGAAAAATTGGTATGAGCACCAATACGGTTTTCGTAAAAACTATTCCACAGATATGGCTCTTTTGCAACTTGTGGATAAAATATTTACAGCCCTTAACAATGAATACACTCTTGGCATCTTTTTAGATTTATCCAAAGCGTTTGACATGGTTGATCATGAAATATTACTTTCTAAATTGCATTATTACGGTTTTCATGATTTGCATATAATTTGTTATATAGTTATGTTTATGATAGAGAACAATTTGTTTATGCAAACGGCTGTGCATCTACCATGGCCAAGATATCCTGTGGCGTCCCACAGGGTTCGATAACTTTACCTTTGTTATTCCTAATCTATATCAATGACCTTGCTGCTGTGTCTTCTACCGTACTTCCCATTCTCTGCTGATGATACCAATTTGATTTTATCACAGAATAATTTTGATTGACTAATTAATGAAGCCAACTCAGGCATGGCCACCTTTTCTGAATGGTTCCAGATAAACAAATTATCTTTAAATGTAAAAGAAATCCTACTTGATTGTATTTAATATTAAGAATAAGAAATATTGTAAAAAAGAAGAGCCAGAAGTGGGTGGGAATTAAATGGAACAAGTCACATCCACTAAATTCATCTGAGTTCTAATTGCTGAAAAGATATCCTGGAAATATCATATTCAATTTGTCTGCAGCAAAGTGATTAAATCTGTTATCATCATCAGAAAGATTAGTGGTTTGGTTAATCAGACTTGCTTCCTAACTCTTTACTATAGCTTAATTTAACCGTATCTCATTTACTGTAATATTGTCTGGGCCAGTATTTACATGTTAGTCATTTAGCAGACACTCTTATCCAGAGCGACATAAAGTAGTGAGTGGATACATTTTCATATATGTTTTTTCCGTACTGGTACCCCCATGGGAATCGAACCCACAACCCTGGCGTTGCAGGCGCCATGCTCTACCAACTGAGCCACACGGGACTGTACATATTACAAATTACTCATCATACAAAATGCATTTGCAAGACTAGCCACCACCTCTAATTACCACCTGGCTCCATCTGCACCTTTGTTTAAGAAACTCAATATCTTGTATATTTATGACATCAATGTACGCCAATTATGCATTTTCATCTACATAACAAAAGACACTGTGATAACCTTGACCCTCCCCACTGCCGCACCTCACATAGTCAATTCTCTATCAGATACAGAGGTACCATACCCTGGAATTCTTATCTTCACATTGCCAAAACCTCAGCATCCCTCAATAACTTCAAGCGAAGACTAGGGGTCAGCCTAACGAACCAAACGACTCCGTAACCTCCTCCATATAGCCCAACTCTCACACACGCACATCCACATTTAAACAAAACATTTACTGTTTATATATTTTTTGTGATTGCTGATCGGTTAATTTGTACATTTGTGATTAGTGGGTTTTGTTATTTGTTTTTACAAACCTTTCTTATTTTTGCACTTATGTATTGTATATTGTTTTTTTGTGGTGTGGTTTTTACAGTATATAATCCCTTGGGCTTCCAACCACACCTACACAGTTTATTTATTTGATTTTGTTTTTATCTGTATTGTTGTTTATCACTTATTTTCTTTGGTGCAAATAAATTAAACCTAAAAGTATCGGGATATATAACTGTAATCGATTTTGTACCCCATCACTACTGTCATAAAGAAAAAGATAAGCTCAATGCCCCAAACTGTTACTTCATGGCACAGTGGTTTAGGTTACTCTAGTTTAGGGTTCTGACACACCATTAGTGTTTGCTGTCCGAGATGACTTCACCTCTGAACGTCATTTGCTAACTGAGTGTGCACAGATTGTACATGTAGTGAAAAATGGCGGCAGTCGGACGTGTAAAGCGGGTTGTCCCTAAAACAAAGGCTGCGTTCGGCAGACGAACGCTAGATCCACATTCATGTGATGTGTGCGAACCTTAAAACCTGGCCTTGAGGGATCATGACCCAGAAGTGCATTGTTCTAAGCTGCCTCACTAATAGGCAAATACTTTCTTGGCACAACGCTCTTGCGATTCTTCCCGAACACAGTACGATTTCCTTTCAGACTTTAGCTAAAACATTAGTGCTGCTCATCTTAACAGAATGCCAAAGGCCTTCTTATGTAACCTCTACAAATCACCCTGTTAACCATCATTTGAGCTTCTCTGTCCAGACAGTCGTCTTCACACAGAATTCTCTTTGTTATGTCAAAGCATGGGACCAGTCACTGAAAGAGACATTATTCCCAAAGTAAAGAAGGAGGGAGGAATAGAGGGTTTGTGGTTGAATGCTGCATCAGTCTGAGAAAAGAATAAAAGCCTCTGGTCTTTATCCCAAGAACAAAACCAGGAGCCCGGTAAGCCCAGTCACAATACACAAACAAAAACTAGGGCAGGCAGGCCAGCAGGCAGGCAGCTCCCAAAACCAAACACACAGATGGGAAGGAAATAGCCTACTCATCCTCTCTTCTGCACTCTCTCCTTCACCCTCTTTCTCTCTCCCCTGAATCTATCTCACCTCTTTCTCTCTCCCCTGAATCTATCTCACCTCTTTCTCTCTCCCCTGAATCTATCTCACCTCTTTCTCTCTCCCCTGAATCTATCTCACCTCTTTCTCTCTCCCCTGAATCTATCTCACCTCTTTCTCTCTCCCCTGCATCTATCTCACCTCTTTCTCTCTCCCCTGAATCTCTCTCACCTCTTTCTCTCTCCCCTGAATCTCTCTCACCTCTTTCTCTCTCCCCTGAATCTCTCTCTCTCTCTCTCTCTCTCAAAGATGGGAGTCATGAGACATTGAGTTGCGTTTAGCAGACCAGCTGTCCTTCATTCCTGACCACTTAAAAATACAGTTGGGTGTCAAAAACACATGATGACCAGTCAAACACAGAGCTGCAGGAATGCAGGAAGCCAGCCTTTCATATTACATTTACTCTCTCATTTGTTTAAAACACCACTCAAGATACGTCTAAACAGACGTGCGCAGCGGTCAGGGACAGGGAAGGCATTTACATTTTGCAACTTTTGTATCGCACTGCTGTTTATTAATTTAGACCTACATTAAGTGATGTGCAGGCAGCATAGATGGGATGGGCTGGGAAGGGATGGGATGGGCAGATTATCAATAGTACCTCTGGCTAAGTTATCCGTACTAGCATACCACTTACAATGCATGTCCAATGCATTCCTTCATCTTAAGTAGTATGCTAGTGTGGATATTGGAACATATTGTTTCAGTGGCAGCCAGGTGGTGGTGAAGAGAGTGTGTTTTCTACATGCACTCAGAGGACCTCTTCAGTGGTGGACTGTAGACTGAGATAGGAGAGGAGTTCATAAAAACTTCCTTAAGGTTTGGCTCTGTGAGCTTCAGCGCGTAGCACAGGTAGGTAGGTGTGCGTGTGTCTTAATTTCACAGAACATTGTCCTAATGCATATTGTGTGTGTGAGTGAGTGAGTGCATGTAGTCTATATACTCTATACTAGAGATTATTATTATTATTATTATTATTATGTAGTAATATGTGGAATGGGTTAATCTGTGCAATAACAGCTTGCGTGACCAATAATCGGTCGAAGGTAGAGTATCGCTACATGCAAGTGGCTTGGCCAGTGTTTACACATCTGTGTTTGCAATACAATTACCGGTAGTCTAGGGCTGGGCGATATGGCCTAAAAATTATATCTTGATTTTTTCAAACGTATGGGCGATTCACAATATACACTGAGTGTACAAAACATTAAGAACACCTTTCTAATATTGAGTTGGGCCCCCCCTCCCCCTTTGGGTGGTGGACCAGTCTTGATACACACAGGAAACTGTTGAGCGTGAAAAACCCAGCAGCGTTGCAGTTCTTGACACAAACCAGTGAGCCTGGCACCTACTACCATACCCCGTTCAAAGGCACTTAAATGTTTTGTCTTGCCCATTCACCCTCTATCTCCAACTGTTTGAACAGCATACTAGCCTGTCCACTTTGTTCAGATGTTGAAATAGCGGCCTACCTTATTTCTCAGAATGAAAACGAGTTGCCAATTCATTATATAATCGTTTTTTATGCTCATGCACATTTAAAAAACACAGACTAGGCTAGCTGCTAGCTGTTCCAGCGTGAGACAGAAACTGAACATTCATTTTCCAGAATCAATGTTCATTGATACTCCTGTTTTAGTAGGGTAAAATCAGAGTAAGCAGTGATCTTTCATCTTTGTTATTGTGAGTGGCAGGGGGAGGGGCTTGATGTGTGGGGGAGGGGCTTGGTGTGTAAATGGAAAGGTGCACAGTCACAGCAGAAGGAGTGAAGGAGACAAGACCAAAAAGACAAAAGCCGTGAACATGCGGACATAAGCGTTCATAAAAACAAGAACAAAATTATAATACTTGATTCTTGCGATACAGACATTTGCAATTTTGTGCTTAAAACAAACTCAAATTAATTAGATATATTGCTCAGCCCTACATTTACATTTCAGTCATTTAGCAGACGCTCTTATCCAGAGCGACTTACAAATTGGTGCATTCAACTTATGATAGCTAGTGGGACAACCACCCAATATATATATATATATTTCTTTTATGGGGGGTAGAAGGATTACTTTTATACTACATGAGTCAATCGTAACGTGGTAGGTAGGCAGTGGCACATCACTTATGTGAATTCTGGTTGTGCTGCTTTTTGACTGCAATACCAGTGTTACACTAGTGCAGACATCCTGATGTTATACTAGAGAAATTGTGTTTCCATAGCTAGGGCTGCCTTGGCCCCAAGTCAGAGCAGGTCCACTGAGGCCATGGCCCAGGGAGTCCCAGGAGCCGGGCCGTTTTTGGTAAAACACCGGGGTAATTTGGAGGTGGAAACACAAAAGTCTGAGGCTTTTCAGTAAAACACCAGGGTAAATCTTCAGTGGAAATGGAGTTGACATGCAGAGTCACTGGGCCCACAACAAACTTACAGTAACCTAAAATTACCTTTAATAATAATAATAAATGTCTCACAATAGACTGCAGTTACCGTAACAGATACAGTCAGGTAAACACCCTGGCAGAGTGATTCCTCTGCCACTAGGTTGCGATATGCTATCAGCCTTGGGCAGTGATTGGTGTGGATATAGTAAAATCTAAAATCTAATTTGATTTGTCACATGCTTTGTAAACAACAGGTGGAGACTAACAGTGACATTCTTACTTACGGGCCCCTTCCCAACAATCCAGAGAGAGAAACAAGAGAAATAGTAGAAAAATAGTAACAGAAGGAATAAAGCCACAATCTGCACTATTCAAGCTGATCTAACCCCCCAAAAAAACAAATACACAATGAGTAACGTTAACTTGGCTATATAGTGGAGATAAGCATTCTGGTTTATGGCACTGAGTACACAGCCAGGCTGCAGGACATCCTGCATCTGGTAAAGGTCATATTACCAAGCAGAGCTGAGGGAAGGAGTCTGCCTTAAGGAACGGACACAGCGTTAGTGTTTGCTGGCCGAGAGTACTTAGCACCTCTGAACAAAGTGGCGGCTGTAATTTGCAAACCGAGTGCAAACAGATTCTACATGCAGAAACGGACGAAAATGTCGGCAGTCAGACGCCCAGGCGTGTAGTCCCTAAAACACACTGTGTAGTCAGCAAGCGAACAAATGGCAGACAAACGGCACACCATAGTTAGGTGCAATGTGTTTTCTTAAGCGCTTCTAAGACAGCTAGCAAAATGTCGCCTAGTAGCTAGCTGGCTACATCAGGCCACTGTGTTTAGGCTAATGAGCTGCTAACTAGCTAGCCAATTAGACATACTGTATAGCTAAGAGAACTATAAAATCAGCTAGCTCATTTCATTTTAGCTTGTTATCTTTATGTATTTATCATTGTAAATTAAAAACACATGCTACAAATGCATGTGTAGATAACAGGCATGGAGGAGGGTGAAAGGATTTGCCTCTCCAGCTGTCAGAAAAGGGAGAGAGTAGGCTACTAGCTAGTTAGATAGGGCAGGTCATTTTAAGGGAGGACATTACGAAAATATTCTCCACTTCTAGTCCCTAGAGGGGAAAGCTATGAAGACCGACAGAGTCAATAGCAACCACAGGAGGCTGCTGAGAGGAGAACGGTTCATAATAATGTCCGGAACGGCGCTAATGGAATGGCATCAAACACCTGGAAACCATGTGTTTGATGTATTTGATACCATTCCACTTATTCCGCTCCAGTCATTACCACGAGCCCGTTCTCCCCAATTAAGGTGCCACCAACCTCCTATGATGGCAACATAATAATCAGGGCTGTCTAATTGTAATAATGCTGTGAAAGCCTGTCTGCAGATGAAGAGGTTCCAATGAATGTCCCAAGAGACTGCTGGCACATCCTTGTATGCCATGAGTGGTATGTGTACTTATGTTACCAAATGTTGTATACAACAATACAGTTAAAAGTCACAATGTAGCTATTACAACTTGAGCGGGCCAATCCTGCTCCTGGGAGGTGTGCAGGCTTACGTTCCAGCCCAGTACTAACACACCTGATTCAACTTATCAAACCTAATGAGTTGATAATGTGTATTGTTGCTGGGCTGGAATAAAGGTCTGCTCACCCAGTAGATCAGGGAGTGGAGCAAGGTTGGCCAGCTCTGGTATGGTAAATGTTTTGTTCACCTGAAATTACGCTCTAGTAATAATAACCTACTTAGATTTCTAACATTTACAAACAAGTTGGCTTATATGTACATTTTGAAATGATATGTTGATTCATTCGATGTTGCTTCATTGAAGTGTTTGTTTTAAAACTATTATTCAAGAGTAACTAGTGTCAATGTCCATCTATCCTGCAATAAAAAGGGGTAAAGATCTGTCTCCAATGTGATTGTGTTTCTGTGTTTCTCAAATGAACAATAGCGTTGTGAGCTTTCCAATCTGTTAAATTGATTTGATTGTCACTCTGTTCTCAGGATATCAACCATGTTGCTGCTTATCATAATGGTGTGCATCACCGATGCAGCCATAGGCCCACAGTATGATGGCATTACTGGCCTTTTCGGCATGTGCAATGCGCCCTTGTCATTGTACACCTGAAGCAGAGAATAGCTAAACTCACACATTGTTTGAACATTGTTAAGCTGGCTATATGTTCTCAATTTAAAATGACTTGGGCTCCCCTGAAATTCTCCTGCCGACGCCGCGTCTGGTGGAAAATGCACTGTTAGTCAGTAGCACACAGATTCCCACATTCACACTCTCTGTCAGTGTACCCGAGTCATCCTACCCATCACTTCCAGTGGCTCTCTCCTCCTCCTTTCCATCCCACTCTCCCTCAGCCCATCAGACTCCTAACAAACAGAGGAGAGCTCAGATCCATGTGATTCATTTTCAGCGGCTGTGTGTTCAGTCAGCCATCTGGAACGGGAAACGCAAGCTGACTTTCCTTGACTCCCTGAGTGCTGATGGAGGAATACTACAGTCTCACTCCGGTTCCAACATTCCCAGGACCCATTCCAGGATTCTTGATTTCCAATATATTTATGTTGCTGAGTCAGCGAAACAGAACAGGCTCTTAGGATTTCCATTAATACATGGCATGGAGGACAACACACACACACACACGCAGGCGTTTAGGGATGCTTTTAGTGTTTCAGAGGTATTGCTAATGGATTTCCTCTCTGCTGCTGGTTCTGTCTCTGTGGGATATCACTGCTTTTAAACACTTTACAACAGTCAAGTCATTGGCTCCTTCACTTCTACCTAAAAAGAAGAGGCCTTTTCACTTCAGCATTGCATAGAGAATCATGCAAGAGCATGTATGCACACAACCACTGGTTGTCATGACAACAGTATGTGTACTGCACAACATAGAGCCTAGAAGCCTGCAATTTAATGAAGCTTACCATGACAATATACATAAATCAGGAAACAGAATAGGCCGCCAACTGTCTGCAAGTCTAAAACATTCAAAGGGACCTGGTCCCTAGAAAGGTCTGTGCTACAGAGATGTACCTGGCTTGGCCAGCACAGGGAGGCACCGGGTACTAGAGCAACTCATGACCCGCCAGTCAGCCCTGTCTGGTATACCCCGTGGCCATGGGGAATGCACCCAGCAACCGGATGACCAGCTGGCATCAGGACGGGCGAGACGGAGTGGGGACTGGGGTTGGCATCCAGTCAGTGTACAGGTCAAATATAGACTCAATGACATGATCAGATGACTGATTAAACATGACGGTTTGCCTTACAGTGGCAATCAGCAGTTGAAACAATAACAAAGCGTTCGCCCTGCCCGTTTCGGTAAAAATGTGTGGGATGGGGCTGAAGAAAAGTAACCACTCTCAAATTCATCGACAGAGATATGGATGCAAGGACTGACCATCTGTGATATAAAAATTATAGTTTCAACCATGTTGAGGCTATATAGTGTTTTACTTTGTTTACAAGCATTGGTGTAAAACAAGCTTATATTTTGGGTTCTGATGGGCTACGACAGTTGAACTAAGCTTATGAGGCATGTATAAGTTATATTCTTCAAGAATCAAATGGGTACATAATATGTCATTCATTTATTAGTCCAAAAATTGATGTAGTAACTGCAGATTGCCTCTTTAAAGTGGCTGTTGGTATTCGAAGAGGTGAGAGTTTTGGCTTTAGTTTTGGTGTTTACCTATGATTCTGCAATGGTTAGGCACATTCTGAAAACCTACTTTTTAGTGACCGGTGGCACAAGCAGGAGCCTTTGCATAATCCTTAGTTAATCCTCCCTGTAGGTGAAAGTTGAGCCATTTTGGGGTTTGGCTGATGGGAAATGAACAGGCCCTAGGCCCTGGAGGCACTATCAACATTTACAGTAAAGGGTGTTACCTGCAAACACAAACAAAAATACTATGATTTGAAATATGAATCATAGCTACAGTTCTGGAGAGGCAGTTGGCAGCAGCATGTCAAAATTAAAGTTAGGCCTATGCCTGGTGACAAAGAGGTATTTGCATGAGTGAGGTTTGCAGGCCATTAATCAGTAGGTTCCCCCTGCGAGAGGCCCAGTGACACACTCAGTGTGACACAGTGGAGGTGAAGTGAAACTAGGAGCAGGTGATGCTTATTTTGGGCCATGGTCACGAGGTGAGAAAGTTAGCGGATGTTAGAAGGTGTGGACTGAGTGGTTCTGCTCTTCCAGAGAAGAGGGAAGGTCTCAGACAGTATTGTAGTGCTTCCCCTAGCATCACAAGGTAGAAGTAGCCACTAGCCACCTGACGTGTTGGTAGCAGCCCTGACCATAGTTCTTTAGACTTCACCCTTAGAAAGAAGGCTGACATGGAGATCACCTGTATAGAGACCATAGTAACCTGAGTTAACTCCAGGGGACCCACAGGACTGTGCAGGCTATTGTTCCAGCCTCAGGCACAAATATGTGAGCTGATCAACAGTGAAACCTCAGCAGGGTGAGTCTGGGCCAACCTGGACAGTCAGGTAGACTAGACTACAGTTGTCTCCTGGGTGATGAAGTAACAGAGTCTGATTTAGGGGCAGAGCATTCAGACTGGAGCGTGACTGGAATGTGAACTGAGCCGGGCAGCGTGAGGGAATGTCAGACACTACTATCAGCGGGACCTGCTGTTGGGTAATAACTACTGGAGGTGGAGAAAGAGAGGGAGGGAGAGGGGAAGAAAGGTGGTGAAAGGTGAGAGGTAAGAAACCGGTGAAGCAGGGTCAGAGTTGAGGTGGGGGAGGGGTCCTATGCTGACAAGGTGCTGAGATGGAGGCCTTAGATCAGGGTTTCCCAAACTCGGTCCTGGGGCCCCCCTGGGTGCACGTTTTGGTTTTAGCCCTGCACCACACAGCTGATTTAAAGAATCAGCTGTGGGGGGTCACTAGGACCGAGTTTGGGAAACCCAGCCTTAGATCACCATAGAGCCAGTGACTGAAACACTAAGTGATCTTGGAGGATAGACAGTTGGAATAGTGACTGGCTGTAGACTGATAATGATCATATGGTCTTGGATGGACAGTCAAGGGTATTAATGCACTGTTGAAGCTAGGAACATAAGCATTTCGCTACACCCGCGATAACATCTACAAAAAGTGTGTGACCAATCAAATTGTATTTTATTTGAAAGCAGGCTGATAACAGCTCTCTGTGTGTGTTGTGTTCTTGGCATCAGAACAGACCACAACCACAGCTTCTCGCTTTAGTCTCCAAACCACTATGACGTGACAGCTGGTTACCATGGTTACTGTAACTCACATGATAAATTAGCACAAAACGGTGTGTGTGTGTGTGTGTGTGTGTGTGTCTGCATGGTGACAAAATGGGAGCTGCTCTGGGGCCTGCCATCACATTACTTATGCTTAGCACATAGGTCATTATCTTGATCTAATCTTCATAGTTTCAACATCATCAAATATGTTTTTACCTGATAAAAAAGATGTCAGGACACTTGAAGCTAACAAGGTTAGCGTGCCATAGTTATTGCACTGTGCAGCTCTGCATTTTTCAGGCTCCTGAGGTCAAACCACACATGGCCAGAGAAGTGGATCCATTACAGGCCCGATGCACAATGCACTCTTTCTCCCTCGCACACAGTATACAGGCCATAAACCTACTCAACACACATAACACAAACAGACACCATGATATCATTTTCAAGCCTATCACCACACCCACTCACACTGTCCTCTCTGTAATGCACTCTGACACAGTCCTCTCTCTATGCTGCACACACACACACACACACACAGCAGTGTTGATGTGTAATATGAATGAGGGTGAGTCAATCTCTCTGCTTAAAAGCAACAGTGCAGGCCCACCCAGACCCAGGCCTCTACTTGGCTCAGAGACACTGGGTGGGATGCACAATGTGACTGGACACTGGAAAGTATGGCAATAAATTAATTAATAGGATCCAAATATCTCTAACATTTGTTTTCAGAATTTGGCAACAGTAGACACCAGGAAGAAAATATCACTATGGAAAAAAAGATGAACCCAATCCATTTTAAAGCGGTCTCCTGTAGCAACCAACACTGGCATGCAGACAGACCAGAAGGGGGAAACCGCCATCGCCATGGTGACCATGAGGGTCATTTTCTTTGCGCAAAAAACTTCACTCACATCCTTCCTGCTAAACTAATACCCCCCTCTGTCGGCCCCTCTCCCCTCCCCAAACCAAAAACGCAGGCTTTCAAGGAGAGGAAATTCTCTATTCTGTGAGAGAGAAAGAGGCTGTGTCCCAAATGGCACCCTATGTAGGCTATCCGAAATGCACTTCCTGGTCAAAAGTAGTGCACTACATAGAGAATAGGGTACCATTCGGACAAGAGAGATGTGACCAACAAGTCTTCGCTTTAACTTTTCACTTTTTGTTTTGCAGCAAAACAGTCAAGGTCACGATTCGCCTCCAAATATGGTCGACTGATAAACATAATTTACTACACTTCCTTTGCAGTCGTCTGCGTTTGTCTCTGAGGTCTGTCTTCTGTTTCCATCTCCTTCCTACTCTACTACTTTCTGGCCATTGCGACACACACACACACACACGGGTGAACTTTCCAGTGAATCTTAGTTCCGTGAAGTCAGACTTTTTTTCTAATATCAAACTAAAGTGCCTGTTCTGTTTCAAACTTCTCTATTTGAGCCCCTGTCTTTTCTACATTACCGGTATGCAAATACAGCAGCCTACAGCATCTACCTGCCCTGTCTCAAAGCCCTTAGTGCCCTGGTCTAGAAAGAGTGTTTTGGCTTTGCTTATCATGGACGGGGTCAGGTTTGGGGTCAAGGAGAACTGATCTTGCTACAGTTCATAAGCGTCACATTCCTTCATTGAACTACTCACGCACTATACACACACTCCTGGCCAGCCAGCAGCAGCACACAGTCTGTTAGGTGACAAGCTACTAAACTAGAGTTGTCAACATATCACATTCACATCACAGCTGTATGCAGACAGACTAGGAGGAAAGGATCCAAATATCTCCAACTTTAATTAGTGACACTCTTCAGCATGTTAGCACAGTGCTATGCTAATGGATATAGCCTACAGCTTTTAGGCCTGTAGTGGTCATTGACTTCTAGAGCAGGGATCATCAACTAGACTAGGGCGGTATACCGTATATATACCCTTAACTGAGGTATTTGGGAAAAGCGACTGGATGGTTGTTCAATATCTTTTTTTATACATTTGAATATTTGTAGCTACTTTTTAAGTAAATACCTGCAGTCAACTTGTGCAATATGTTAGGAGATAAAGAACATTGCATTCTTCATTTCACTGGTCACATTATGATGTTGCTTATGGTAGTCCCCAGTCATTTCACGTGGTTTTTGTTTACAAGCACACGACGAGAGACCCTTGTGAGTCACTCACTGTTGTACAGCATGCGCCAGGTGATCTAATTACAGTATGGAATTCGCAACTAAATGTTTTCCAGCTAGATATCTTATAACTATTAAGTTAACTGTCTAAAATGTGCTAAATGCTCTGCAGCTGTGCATTTGGTTTGCTAATTTAGTAGCAAGTTAGCTATCTAGCTAAGTGGTTAGCTTCTTCCAAAATCAAGCATTCGCTTGGTAACAGCAGAGAATCCCCTCCTGGATCAAGAGCCTTGCAGGCTATTATTCACAAACTGTGAGTAGAGTTTGAGAGTTAATTGTATAGTTTAGGTCAGAAACTGTACAAAATGTTCGCAATGCGCTCATTAGCATTTAGTTAGCATTCTCTATGAGGATTCCTTAGTACTTGTTAGCACTCTGGTAAGTGACATCTTATGGACTTTGAATATTAGTACTCTTTAAATAAATACCTGAAGTCAACTTGTGCACTAGGTAATACATAAAGCAGATCGCGTTCATCATTTCAGCCGTTAGATAATTTTTCATTATGAAGCTTTTTCATTATGAAGCTTACCGTTACTAGTTTTCCAAAACCGGTGTTTGAGCCAGTCACGTGTGTTTGTTTACAAAGAAGCACAACGAGCAAAATTGGGAGTTTCGTAAGGTGAGTCATCTCTGCAGCGCAACTCCTACTAATATTTGCCAGATATATATATATATATATTTGAAGTCGGAAGTTTACATTTACATTTAAGTCATTTAGCAGACGCTCTTATCCAGAGCGACTTACAGTTTAGTGAATACATTTTTTTTTTTTTATACTGTCCCCCCGTGGGAATCGAACCCACAACCCTGGCGTTGCAAACGCCATGCTCTATCAACTGAGCTACATCCCTGCCGGCCATTCCCTCCCCTACCCTGGACGACGCTGGGCCAATTGTGCGCCGCCCATGAGTCTCCCGGTCCCGGCCGGCTGCGACTGAGCCTGGATTCGAACCAGGATCTCTAGTGGCACAGTTAGCACTGCGATGCAGTGCCTTAGACCACTACGCCACTCAGGAGACTAGTAGCTACTAGTTTACATACACTTAGGTTGGAGTCATTAAAACTTGTTTTTCAACCACTCCACACATTTCTTTTTAGCAAACTATAGTTTTGGCAAGTCGGTTAGGACATCTACTTTGTGCATGACAAGTCATTTTTCCAACAATTGTTTACAGACAGATTGTTTCACTTATAATTCACTGTATCACAATTCCAGTGGGTCAGAAGTTTACATACACTAAGTTGACTGTGCCTTTAAACAGCTTGGAACATTCCAGAAAATGATGTCATGGCTTTAGAAGCTTCTGATAGGCTAATTGACATAATTTGAGTCAATTGGAGGTGTAGCTGTGGATGTATTTCAAGGCCTACCTTCAAACTCAGTGCCTCTTTGCTTGACATCATGGGAAAATCAAAAGAAATCAGCCAAGACCTCAGAAAACAAATTGTAGACCTCCACAAGTCTGGTTCATCCTTGGGAGCAATTTCCAAACACCTGAAGGTACCGCGTTCATCTCTGCAAACAATAGTACGGAAGTATAAACACCATGGGACCACGCAGCCGTCATACCGCTAAGGAAGGAGACGCGTTCTGTCTCCTAGAGATGAGCGTACTTTGGTGTGAAAAGTGCAAATCAATCCCAGAACAACAGCAAAGGACCTTGAAGATGCTGGAGGAAACAGGTACAAAAGTATCTATATCCACAGTAAAACAAGTCCTATATCGACATAACCTGAAAGGCCGCTCAGCAAGGAAGAAGCCACTGCTCCAAAACCGCCATAAAAAAGCTAGACTATGGTTTGCAACTGCACATGGGGACAAAGATCGTACGTTTTGGAGAAATGTCCTCTGGTCTGATGAAACAAAAATAGAACTGTTTGGCCATAATGACCATCGTTATGTTTGGAGGAAAAAGGGGGGTGCTTGCAAGCCGAAGAACACCATCCCAACCGTGAAGCACGCGGGTAGCAGCATCATGCTGTGGGGGTGCTTTGCTGCAGGAGGGACTGGTGCACTTCACAAAATAGATGGCATCATGAGGAAGGAAAATTACGTGGATATATTGAAGCAACATCTCAAGACATCAGTCAGGAAGTTAAAGCTTGGTAGTAAATGGGTCTTCCAAAATGGACAATGACTCCAAGCATACTTCCAAAGTTGTGGCAAAATGGCTTAAGGACAACAAAGTCAAGGTATTGGAGTGGCCATCACAACGCCCTGACCTCAATCCTATAGAAAATGTGTGGGCAGAACTGAAAAAGTGTGTGCGAGCAAGGAGGCCTATAAACCTGACTCAGTTCCACCAGCTCTGTCAGGAGGAATGGGTTAAAATTCACCCAACTTATTGTGGGAAGCTTGTGGAAGGCTACCCAAAATGTTTGACCCAAGTTAAACAATTTAAAGGCAATGCTACCAAATACTAATTGAGTGTATGTAAACTTCTGACCCACTGGGAATGTGATGAAATAAATAAAAGCTTAAAAAAATAATTCTCTACTGTTATTCAGACATTTCACATTCTTAAAATAAAGTGGTAATCCTAACTGACCTAAGACAAGGAATTTTTACTAGGATTAAATGTCAGGAATTGTGAAAAACTGAGTTTAAATGTATCTGGCTAAGGTGTATGTAAACTTCCGACTTCAACTATATATATATATATATATATATATATATATATATACACAGTATCTCACAAAAGTGAGTACACCCCTCACATTTTTGTAAATATTTGAGTATATCTTTTCATGTGACAACACTGAAGAAATGACACTTTGCTACAATGTAAAGTAGTGAGTGTACAGCTTGTATAACAGTGTAAATGTTCTGTCCCCTCAAAATAACTCAACACACAGACATTAAATGTCTAAACCGCTGGCAACAAAAGTGAGTACACCCCTAAGTGAAAATGTCCAAATTGGGCCCAATTAGCCATTTCCCCTAGTGTTAAATGTTGTGTCCTCGCTCTCACACTCCCTCATACTGGTCACTGGAAGTTCAACATGGCACCTCATGGCAAAGAACTCTGAGGATCTGAAAAAAGAATTGTTGCTCTACATAAAGATGGCCTGGGCTATAAGAAGATTGCCAAGACACTGAAACTGAGCTGCAGCACAGTGGCCAAGACCATACAGCGGTTTAACAGGACAGGTTCCACTCAGAACAGGCCTCGCCATGGTCGACCAAAGAAGTTGAGTGCACGTGCTCAGCGTCATATCCAGAGGTTGTCTTTGGGAAATAGACGTACACGTGCTGCCAGCATTGCTGCAGAGGTTGAAGGGGGGGGGGGGTCAGCCTGTCAGTGCTCAGACCATACGCTGCACACTGCATCAAATTGGTCTGCATGGCTGTAGTCCCAGAAGGAGGCCTCTTCTAAAGATGATGCACAAGAAAGGCCGCAAACAGTTTGCTGAAGACAAGCAGACTAAGGACATGGATTACTGATGAGACCAAGATAAACTTATTTGGTTCAGATGGTGTCAAGCGTGTGTGGCGGCAACCAGGTGAGGAGTACAAAGACAAGTGTGTCTTGCCTACAGTCAAGCATGGTGGTGGGAGTGTCATGGTCTGGGGCTGCATGAGTGCAGCCGGCACTGGGGAGCTACAGTTCATTGAGGGAACCATGAATGCTAACATGTACTGTGACATACTGAAGCAGAGCATTGGACTCCAGTGGCAACCTGTGAAGCTCTGGTTAACTCCATGCCCAAGAGGGTTAAGGCAGTGCTGGAAAATGATGGTGGCCACATAAAATAGACACTTTGAGCCAAATTTTGACATTTTCAAAAAAACATGTATTAATTTTTTATTTAACCTTTATTTAACCAGGTAAGCCAGTTGAGAACAAGTTCTCATTTACAACTGCGACCTGGCCAAGATAAAGCAAAGCAGTGCGATAAAAACAACAACACAGAGTTACATATGGGGTAAACAAAACATAAAGTCAAAAATACAACAGAAAATATATATACAGTGTGTGCAAATATAGCAAGTTATGGAGGTAAGGCAATAAATAGGCTATAGTGCAAAATAGTTACAATTTCGTATTAACACTGGAATGATAGATGTGCAAAAGATGATGAGCAAATAGAGATACTGGGGTGCAAATTAGCTAAATAAATAACAATATGGGGATGAGGTAGTTGGGTGGGCTAATTTCAGATGGGCTGTGTACAGGTGCAGTGATTGGTAAGCTGCTCTGACAACTGACGCTTAAAGTTAGTGAGGGAGATAAGAGTCTCCAGCTTCAGAGATTTTTGCAGTTCGTTCCAGTCATTGGCAGCAGAGAACTGGAAGGAATGGCGGCCAAAGGAGGTGTTGGCTTTGGGGATGACCAGTGAGATATACCTGCTGGAGCGCAGACACCGGGTGGGTGTTGCTATGGTGACCAGTGAGCTAAGGTAAGACAGGGATTTGCCTAGCAGTGATTTATAGATGACCTGGAGCCAATGGGTTTGGCGACGAATATGTAGTGAGGGCCAGCCAACAAGAGTGTATAGGTCACAATGGTGGGTGGTATATGGGGCTTTGGTGACAAAACGGATGGCACTGTGATAGACTACATCCAATTTGCTGAGTAGAGTGTTGGAGGCTATTTTGTAAATGACATCGCCGAAGTCAAGGATCGGTAGGATAGTCAGTTTTACGAGGGCATGTTTGGCAGCATGAGTGAAGGAGGCTTTGTTGCGAAATAGGAAGCCGATTCTAGATCTAACTTTTGATTGGAGATGCTTAATGTGAGTCTGGAAGGAGAGTTTACAGTCTAACCAGACACCTAGGTATTTGTAGTTGTCCACATACTCTAGGTCAGACCCGCCGAGAGTAGTGATTCTAGTCAGGTGGGCGGGTGCAAGCAGCGTTCGGTTGAAGAGCATGCATTTAGTTTTACTAGTGTTTAAGAGCAGTTGGAGGCTATGGAAGGAGTGTTGTATGGCATTGAAGCTCGTTTGGAGGTTTGTTAACACAGTATCCAATGAAGGGCCAGATGTATACAAAATGGTGTCGTCCGCCAAATTCGGCCCGCAGGCCACCAGTTGGGGAACCTGTTCTAAAGCCTTGGTTGCAGTCTTGTTTAACAGAGAACAGTGACAATGAGGAGAGCTGTTACACAGGGCATTGGCCACGGAGATTGACCACAACAGACAGAAGGCCTATGGCTTAATGACCATGCAGTAGTCTCCCAATGATCTCCTCTGAGTAGGACAGGGGTGGGTGGCTCAGGAAATTCAAACACAATAGATTTACAGCAATCAAACTTATCAAAACCCTCTCCCTACGCTTCACTTACAGCAAGTAAACTGATGGATATAAGATATGTTCACTCACTAGGGCTGGGAATTGCCAGGGACCTCACGATACAATATTATTACTAAATAGGTGCCTATACGATATGGATTGCAATTCTCACGATTCTATTGTATTGAGATCTACGATATTGAGATCTACGATGTGAAGCCGTTTGTGGTGACAAAGGGCACGATATAGCATCCATAATAATATTGCGATATGTAACTACTCTTTCCCTTTACCAGCTCCCCAGGTACTAGTGTCTACCTCCCATGGCCATCCTAGTAGCTATCCCATCCAAAAGCATCGTCCTAACCCCACACCATCCATCACACCCAAAAGGTAGGAGTTTATCTCCAAGGTGTCAAAAGGTCACGCTGTTATGTTTGCTCTTCCGCTGGCCAACACAGGAAAGAGGCAGTGGATGATTTAGCCACAGAGTTTCTAAACCCAGAGGCGCAACAATGCGAGACTTTTGGGAACGCTTGCGAAACAGACTAAGCAGACCAGGCCGGGGTTTGGGAAGTCAATGAGAGAAGTTAAAAATTATTTGTTAGTAGTTAATTGTCTCGAAATCTAAAGGCACAATCTAGATTCAAGCCAATGTTTTAAAGTGTCACTCCAGTCTAATTTTCACCTCATTTAACACCTGATTTACTTAACATAAGGCACATCTCAATAGGTGGTCCAGGTAAGTCATGACATTGCACAAGTGGGGGGTGAGCCTTTCCTCTTTTGTTCTCTATTGCTCCTATTTTTATTTTATTTTTTATTTCACCTTTATTTAACCAGGTAAGCCAGTTGAGAACAAGTTCTCATTTACAACTGCGACTTGGCCAAGATAAAGCAAAGCAGTGCGATAAAAACAACAACACAGAGTTACATATGGGGTAAAAAAACAAAGTCAAAAAATACAACAGAAAATATATATACAGTGTGTGCAAATGTAGCAAGTTATGGAGGTAAGGCAATAAATATATATATTGTTCCTCAATCAAGGCGGGAGGCTGATGATATCACGACTTCCCATCAGACCAACTCCTTGAATGCCCTACTCCTTGAACTTTGCAGTTATGTCAACAAAAAAAAACTTTTGCTCAAAACATATTTTTTTACCCTTTAGTGTGTGTACGTTACTGTATTTATACTTGGGATATCGCTTTTCAACAGTAAAAGTTTTAAAAAACGCTGTAGGCCGCCTATCAAAATCACACTTTAATAGAAAAGTCCACAACAATGCTTAAACAACATTAGGAGACCACTTGAGGTCTGTAAAAAAAATATGCGAAATTTAGATTTTTGGGTGTAATTACCCTTTAATTCAAGTGTGCACCTAGCAAGAGGCTGTTTAGCTGTGTTTTTGTAGCACACATGGGATGGTAGAGTTTGCAAACCCAATACCCACTGGATTTATGGAAATAATCATGATAATTCTGCCAGGTAAGCATAGGCTACTTTGTAGTTAACATTTAATTGAGAACGTTTTTTGGGAAAGCCTTTCCATCTACCAGAAGACTGTTTTCATTAGCATCATCGCTAACGGCTACACAAAGTGGTAGACGCACGCACCACACACACACACAGACGGGCATTCTCATTGCCCCTTCAGAAAGTTGCAGGAAATACGAATCACTGATGCATTCTGTTCATGTCTTTTGATCAACTCGGGCAAAATAAAATGTTCAATACCTTTAGTTGATACACTACTTAAGGTCAATATGTTTTTGAATATTGTTGAATTCCGTTTTAATGCCTGAATTCCGTGACAGCCCTAGTTATCATATGTGGACCAGAATGAGGCTCTCCACTACCTTATGTTATTGCAGTGATGATTCACCATCTTCATCAAATGTTTTCATAAATTATCTGCAGATAATCGCCAAAAAGCCTAGGCCTACCAGTTGCCTATGTAAATTAGGGAGTCAAATAAAACGGCTCTTTCACTGATGCCATTCGGTTGCATGGCTACCCACACTACTTTCTCCGGCCAAATGCTACAGCATGCCCACTGATGTTAGTTTCTTCTCTGCAAGGAGTCTGGATCGGTGTGTCTCCCCGACCATTCACCGAATGCGAACACATTCTGGGCCATCTGATTGGTTCAGAACCCGATGGGTTGAGCCAGAGCTAGAACACATGTTGGTAAAGCAGCGGTTAGAAAATGTGTCATTGGCTTTGATACTCTGATTGGTTAGAGACTATCCAATCGCTGATTACTTGATTTTGTACAACGCCTCTCGTGCCCTTCGTCACCACAAACGACTTCAATGATGGCAGTCTCAAACTAAAGTATGTAGAGAAAGAGCAGCGGAATAATTTAGTTTGAGTCGTCACGCTAGCGATTCGGTAGGCTACTACACTGACTGAGGCGACGAGAGTCACTCACTTTAACACAACAGCGTCTGGCAAGCCCCAACATCCTAGGAAAGGAAACCTAGGATATCCTTTGGTTTACTTGTCCCGACGCGACAAATTAACTTTTAACAAGGCACACCTGTTAATTGAAATGAATTCCAGGTGTCTACCTCATGAAGCTGGTTGAGAGAATGCCAAGAGTGTGCAAAGCTGTCATCAAGGCAATGGGTGGCTACTTTGAAGAATCTCAAATATAAAATACATTTTGATTTGTTAAACACTTTTTTGGTTACTACATGATTCCATATGTGTTATTTCATAGTTTTGATGTCTTCACTATTATTCTACAATGTAGAAAATAATAAAAATAAAGAAAAACATCTTGAATGAGTAGGTGTGTCCAAACTTTTGACTCGTACTGTACATATTACATAAATTACCTCAACTACCTCGTACCCCTGCACATTGACTCTGTACCGGTGCTCCTTGTATATAGCCTCGTTATTGTTATTTCATTGTGTTACTATTTCCTTTTTTTATTTAGCTAATTGTTTTTAATTTTTTTACTCTGCATTGTTGGGGAAGGGCTCTTAAGTAAGCATTTCCCAGTGAAGTCTACACCTATTGTATTCGGCGCATGTGACAAATACAATTTTATTTTGACTCCGCATGGCTGGCTATGTGAAAGAAAATAAATGAATGTGCCAGAAACAATAATTTGGCTAAGTGGATTTCGACTCATTGTTACCACTTACACATTACATGGGACGTGCAAATTCACGAGCATCATGCTCTCTCCCTCTGTGTAAAGAAATTTGACTGCAACCAACCAAAGCGCACACAAATTGTACAGGGAGGCGGAACAGAAAGCAGACTGCATTTCCCTGTCGTCGCTCGCTTTGTGACTGACAGGCGCCTATCCTATCAATAGATCACTAGAAGATGCATATCTTTCATTCTAGTGGGAGATGGCTCGACGGACTAGCAAATTGAAACTTAAATGAAAAGTAGCCTACTTAATACAAAGGCAACAGTAAACATGTCGTCCCCCACGAATGATGCAGCGGCCCCCTTTGGGACAATCAGTGTAATTTGGTAAATGACGAATCTCAATGGCAAGACTCATCATTCATTAGGTAGTAGTCTGGAAAATATTGCGTCTAGAGACCTTTGTTCATAGATGCCACATATCAAGTTTCGTGCATATCGGTCATTATGTGCCAGAAGAATAGCATTTTAAGTGTTATTCAAGAAATTCAAAACCATCATGCCGGACCTTATGGGACATTGAGGCAAATGTGTTCCTTGTGAGGCGAGAGAACTATGGACCTACAGTCATGAAATTTGGGACAACGGGGTGAGGGGCGTGACCCTTCAAAGTTTGCATTTTCAATCTCTTGTTATAGCGCCATCATCTGGCCAATTTGTGTAATTTTGTAAATGCCGTATGTATGGCAAGACGGATCATTCACCAAGTTTCGTCAAAATCGGTCAGCGGTGTCAGATATCACGTGTGACTAAAGTACGGACTAACGGACGGAGACAAATCCACAGTCCCCTCCCCGATTTCATCGTGGGGGACAATGAAGTGGAAAAAGTAGCTGAAAATGAGTCTGTAACCGGCTGATTAGCTGACGGCCGGCGCTAATGGAAAACACTGCCTAGTAGACAGACAGGTACAGAGACACCGAGAAAAGAGCCAGTGGACCACACTTTGAGGAACGCAGTACATTTGCATATTAACAGACAATCTTATCTGGTGTGACCTACAAGGAGGGGTGCATACAAAAGACGGCAGGGGTGGGGGGGTGAACAACACACAGTAATAATCTGGATCCATAAATCAAACAGCTTTCCTTGGGAGAGGGGAGGGGGTGGGGTTGACAACTGTAAAAAATAAATATCACCCATTCACCAGAGATGAATAACCATCCAATCAGGAGCAACCTTTTCCGGTCCAGGACCAATCAGCATTGCTTCCTCTGTCCCTTTCAACCAATCAGATGCTGTGTGCGGGATTAGGCCAAACACAGTGGGACACCAGATTATAATTCCTTTCTTTCCGAGACTAAACTGTGATGGCGATGATGAAGAAGGGGAGGGGGTCTTGATCATAGATAAACTGTACGGGCCTAACAGACATAATCTAGTCCCACTGCTGAATTACCCTCGGGGGGATTGGAACGATTACTCGTCTAACCCCAGGCTGACTGGGAACAGGATTGCCCCAGTCCTGCCCTGAGGGGTAACAGCAGGAGGGGAGGAAGGGTGAGGGGGATAAATGATCCAAATTCCAGGGAAGACAATCAAAGCAAAGCATGCTTCTAGTAGGGCTGGGAATTGCCAGGGACCTCACAATACAATATTATCACGATACTTAGGTGCCAATACGATATGTATTGCGACTCTCACGATTGGCTAACTTTTTAAAAAGAAGATTGAGCACAAGCTATGAAGGAAAAATACTGGATTATTGGTGCAGGTACAGCCTACTAGCGTAAAAATAATATTGCGAAATTTGCAAAACGATAAGACATATCGTAAAATAATATCCCGATATGTAACTGTATCGATTTTTTCCCCCACCACTAGCTTCTAGAAGTGGTTCACTGAGGGCAGGCTGCAGGGCCCTGGGGCACTCGGCTGCCTCCTGAATAAGAATCATTCATTACAGCAGACAGAGAGCCATGAAACAGCCACACGCACACAGCCCCGGGCTGGGGCAGGAACATAAACAAAAGTCCCACACTAGAAGAGCAGTAGGCTTACATCCAGGTCAGAGTCGGGACCAGAGAGTCACTTCACATAATGTCTGCAGGGAAAGAAGTATCCGGCACAAGCCCTGAGCGAGACCAGACCAGCCAGTATTCAGTGTAGCTCCACACTGAGACAAGCAGTGGCTGTTTATAGCCTAACAGACAGGGAGAGGGTAATGTTACCAAGATACCATGGGATGAAGAGTTGTCATGTGAATTTCTATCTCTAATTCAACCTAAGCTTGAATCATTACCAGAGGTTGTAAAGCTCTGGTTTTAATCATCAATGATTCAAGGTCCACAATCCACAAGTAATTATCGGTAAATTTATTCAAGGAGAGCTCTGCTCAAAAACGCAAACATACTGTTTTTATACCCCTTGACAAAAAGACACTATGCTCCTCACACCTTTAGGTGGCTTTCTTAAACAGTTCCCGCCTTCCCCCTTGAATGGTTAGTAACGCCCCCTCTGTTAGTGGGTTGACACTACATGATAATTCTAACATTTATACTGTGTTTGGGGTGAAATTCTTTAGTCATTATTCTTAAAATCCAAATTAATCTAACAAGAGTCCCTTTGCCATGCCAAATACACAGAAAGACACAGAAAGGCACATTCCGACACACACACAGGAGCACACAGGCATGCACGTCACACACTCACAGCTCTGTCCCCCTTCCAGTAGCACCCCGTCCCCTATGAAAGACAGATTGTGAGGTCTATTTCTGGAGATCCTGAGTGGCTGCAGCCTGGCCTGCTCTGGAACCAGGGAGGAAGTGGTAGCCCACAGATCGAGATGGGCATTCGCTGGCAAGATCACGGCACTCCTCTCTCTCGCCTTCTCCCTCACTCGTGTCCTTTTCCGCTGCATTGGTTGTTGTGGTGTTTCAGTCTCACTTTGGCCATCTCCAAATGTAAAGCTGCTTAAAATCGTCCAGCAAAATGTAGGCATATCTATGCACCTGACCTAAAGAAGCAAATCTACAATAATTAAGAATTTCAACAAGCATTTTGCTACGGCTGGCCATGCTTTCCACCTGGATACAACTACCCCGGCCACCAGCTCTGCACCCTCCACTGCAACTTGCCCATGCCCCCCCCCCCTTCTCCTTCATACAAATTCAGACAGCTGAAGTTCTGAAAGAGCTGCAAAATCTGGACCCCTACAAATCAGCTGGGCTAGACAATCTGGACCCTTTCTTTCTAAAACTAGCTGCCGAAATTGTCGCAAACCCCTATTACTAGCCTGTTCAACCTGTCTTTCTTAACGTCTGAGATCCCCAGAGATTGGTAAGCTGCCGCGGTCATCTCCCTCTTCAAAGGGGGTGACACTCTAGATCCAAACTGTTACAGACCTATATCCATCCTGCCCTGCCTTTCGAAAGTTTTTGAAAGCCAAGTTAACAAACAGATCACCGACCATTTCGAATCCCACCATACCTTCTCCGCTATGCAATCCGGTTTCCGAGCTGGTCATGGATGCACCTCAGCCACGCTCAAGGTCCTAAACGATATTATAACCGCGATTGATAATAGACAGTACTGTGCAGCCGTCTTCATCGACCTGGCCAAGGCTTTCGACTCTGTCAACCACCGCATTCTTATTGGCAGACTAAATAGCCTTGGTTTCTCTAATGACTGCCTCGCCTGGTTCACCAACTACTTCTCAGATAGAGTTCAATGTGTCAAATCGGAGGGCCTGTTGTCTGGACCTCTGGCCGTCTCTATGGGGGTGCCACTGGTTTCAATTCTCGGGCCGACTCTATTCTCTGTGTATATCAATGATGTCGCTGTTGCTGCTGGTGACTCTCAGATCCACCTCTACGCAGACGACACCATTTTGTATACATCTGGCCCTTCATTGGACACTGTGTTAACAAACCTCCAAACGAGCTTCAATGCCATACAACACTCCTTCAGTAGCCTCCAACTGCTCTTAAACACTAGTAAAACTAAATGCATGCTCTTCAATCGAACGCTGCTGGCACCCGCCCACCCGACTAGAATCACTACTCTCGACGGGTCTGACCTAGAGTATGTGGACAACTACAAATACCTAGGTGTCTGGTTAGACTGTAAACTCTCCTTCCAGACACACATTAAGAATCTCCAACCCAAAGTTAAATCTAGAAATCGGCTTCCTATTTCGCAACAAAGCCTCCTTCACTCATGCTGCCAAACATGCCCTCGTAAAACTGACTATCCTACCGATCCTTGACTTCAGCGATATCATTTACAAAATAGCCTCCAACACTCTACTCAGCAAATTGGATGTAGTCTATCACAGTGCCATCCGTTTTGTCACCAAAGCCCCATATACTACCCACCACTGTGACCTGTACGCTCTTGTTGGCTGGTCCTCACTACATATTCGTCGCCAAACCCACTGGCTCCAGGCCATCTATAAATCACTACTAGGCAAATCCCTGCCTTATCTTAGCTCATTGGTCACCATAGCAACACCCACACGTAGTATGCGCTCCAGCAGGTATCTCTCACTGGTCATCCCCAAAGCCAACACCTCCTTTGGCCGCCATTCCTTCCAGTTCTCTGCTGCCAATGACTGGAACGAATTGCAAAAATCTCTGAAGCTGTAGACCCTTATCTCCCTCACTAACTTTAAGCATCAGTTGTCAGAGCACCTTAGCGATCACTGCACCTGTACACAGCCCATCTGAAATTAGCCCACCCAACTACCTCATCCCCATATTGTTATTTATTTTGCTCATTTGCACCCCAGTATCTCTATTTGCACATCATCTCTTGCACATCTAGCATTCCAGTGTTAATACCAATTGTAATTATTTTGCACTATAGCCTATTTATTGCCTTACCTCCATAACTTGCTATATTTGCACACACTGTATATATATTTTCTGTTGTATTTTTGACTTTATGTTTTGTTTACCCCATATGTAACTCTGTGTTGTTGTTTTTATCGCACTGCTTTGCTTTATCTTGGCCAGGTCGCAGTTGTAAATGAGAACTTGTTCTCAACTGGCTTACCTGGTTAAATAAAGGTTAAATAAATAAATAAATAAAAAAGCAGTGGGTGAATCTCCTGCCTATCAATGACAAGAATGCTGCTCACTTGTCGCTGATAGGTATTTAGTTTTATAATGAATTGGACACAACACTATAGTAGGTGGCATTCTTCATGCTTCTCTTGCCTATACAGATCTGTGTACCTCTATCTGGGCTGCATGCTGTTGTAAAGGGAGCTGAGGCGCAGCGCTGAGCTCTGGTCCAGGCTCTCTCACTGTGCCAGAGCTGTCACTCCTGGGTGAAAAACAACTGCCGTGCATTCTGTCTAGTCCCCCACTGCTGCATACACAAACAGTAACACTCCTCCAGTTGCCTGGGAGGGAGGTAGAAAAGAAGGGGTCAGAACGGAGAGCAGTGTGTGTGTGTGTGTTGCGGCTGATAATGGAATGAGGCCCTTGGCTTCTACAAAATGACTGACAGCTCCCCACCCACATGAGAACACACACCCCTCTCCCAGTTTTCATAGAACACAGACACACAACAGGGGGACAATCTGGATTCTCGCTCTAAACACGTCTCCCAAGGGTCCTCTCTCCTATTTCCTGTTTGGGCCGGGAGCCCCATGGACGGAGTATCCGATTCGCTGCAGTGTTCTCAGCACAAAAGGGGAGGGCTGTCAAAACAGACCTACACAAGAAACCCCAGTCAGGCTGACCACAGACCGGCCATCTTGTTCCCCATGTGAAGTCTATCTGATGGATGAGAGTCTGGGTTGAGCACAATTATCAGGCAACCTGACACCTTAGTGACTAAGGGAATGTGTGAATGGGAGCTGCAGGCAGCGGTCATCAGGGCGGGGGCATGTCCTACAACCACAACATTGACTGTATACAGTACAGTAGCAAAACCTGTCCCACATGGTGCAGAGGTTTTGTTCCTCTGGATATCCTCTTCTAATAATTCAACTGATGAATGCTTTAAATTGTACACTGTCGACTCTAATTCTAAGCCTAGTCACATACAGTTAAAGGATGGGTGTACGCAGGTAAAAGCCTTTCTCCATCGCTGAATGTCATTCAACATCACTGAATGTTATGTTGATGATGTAATCACCCAGGAGGCATCTTCTCTAGAAATACAGTGATGTTTAACAACCCAGTCAGTGGAAGCAACTTGCAAACACTGATCTCACACACCCAACCTGTCAGTCAGCAGTTGTGAAACATTCCAGGCCTGTGTAAATGTGTTTGTTTCTGTGCGTGTCAGTCAAAACACAGATGAAGCAACACCTCCACAACTGTGCTTTCAGGACACCGCAGAACATGCAGGCTGCAGCTCTGTCATAATGTCAGGGAGCATCAAGCTCTCTCTGGCATGCGAGAATGATGTCAGAAGACGATGTCATTGCCCCTTGGAGCATGCATCAGCCTAACAGAATAAAGAGTATCAAACTGGAGTATCGATCTGATTGCAGAAGAGGGGGTATCCACTTTAGGTAATGAGTATGGAGCCAGGGAGTCAGTGTTCTGGAACAGGGGGGGTAAGACTCTAAAATATGCTTGTGTTGTTGAAAAGTAAAATGCATACGTTAAAGAAAGAATAAGATGTAAGATGCATATGTTGCAACAACTTATTTACTATGCATGTATTTATTATGCATTGGGCTGCTGTAAAAGGGTTTCAACTACAGATAAATCATCATCACCACCACTGAGTGTTGTTTTTATATTGGGTACAGATGCCTCATTTCTCCTTGATCACCTCAGCGCTTGGGGTTTTAATGTCTGCTTCCCAGATGCTTTACAGGCCTAGTCTGCATTCAGCAGCAAGAACAGCAGGGTAGAAACAGGAAGGAGAGACATTCTGCAGTGTGTGCAACGTCCACATTATAACATCGTGGCACTGAACCTTGCAGGTATTGGCCCCCTTCAATACAGAGATGCGTTAAATGTATGCAAAAAAAAAAAGGCTAATTGTCAAACCTCGTTAACTTTCCAACCAAGAAATAAGTACACAAGCCAGTTCTTGCTTGATTTTAGACGCAGAGGACTTGTCATAGTTCGATGTTTCTGCATGCTCCATCTAAATAAGTCAGACAGAATCCATTCTATAAATAAAATAAGTTACAAGTTTCCAACTAGCTTAATATATTCATCGGATAAGGTGGCTTTAATATACTTCATGGAGAACGGGCCATTATACCGCACGGATCTAGGCCACCATACAAACGGGGGGGCGTCAGATAACGGTCCCAAACCCTGAGCGTCCGCAACAACACAACAGGAAGAAAACGGAGCATCTACTGAGCTCCGTTCTGGCCGCTCTGGTTCAAGTGGCTTGGGGAGGGGCACAGCCATCTAGTTAGTCCACAAACAAAAACAGACAAAGAAAACAACAAACAATACTTCAATTTCTAACCAACAATACTTCCATTTCTAAAACATATATATAAGGTTAGTTGTTCACAAGCATAGGCAGTAAGAATAGTACGCTTTTATCGAGCAAAGATTTGCTTGCTTCTCAGAATGACCAGTTGGTCCTTTTAATTTCTACCTTTTTTATGTAAAATCTCGACACAAATCTGTGACATTTGCACTAACTCATTCCTGTTAGCTTGGCGAGCAGTGACAGAAAGTGGTTTCGCTTTAGTTAACTAACAAGTTGGTTTAATAAATCCGTATTTGCTAGAAGTCTACTCTAACCAACGCCGCCAGCACGTTAACTAGCTAGCTAGCTAACAATTAATTATAATATACCAAGCTAGTTAGCTTGCAAGTTATAATAATAATAATAATATGCCATTTAGCAGACGCTTTTATCCAAAGCGACTTACAGTCGTGCGTGCATACATTTTTGTGTATGGGTGGTCCCGGGGATCGAACCCACTACCTTGGCGTTACAAGCGCCGTGCTCTACCAGCTGAGCTACAGAGGACCACACTTGCGATACAGAGGACCACACTTGCGATACAAGTTCACATCAGTTATTAGTTAACGTTAGTTAGCTAGATATATAGCTAGCAATGCAAAATTATGCATGACAGCAAAAAAAATGCAATGCAGACATTCACTCAAACTCTTTCCTCGTGGTTTGAAATGACACCAGACGGCGGGCTAATCTCGAGAGGCCTTTGACATCCACGATTTGTAGTTCAGTGCCCTGCCCCATAAGACACCCCAAAACTGTGGGACGCCGTTTTGTCCTGGCCCGTCCCCGCCTCCCGTTCCTCCGCCTCCTCCTGTTTACCAGGGCTGAACCGCGGCTAATACGCTAGCATTAGCGAGCTAGCACTTATGAAAATAGCTAGCCCAACACTCACCTCTCTTATCGAGGTCGTAACCGACCACCACGAAGTAGTCCGCGAGCCTGGCCATCTCGGAGTTCACGGTGACAGGCCTTTATTGCGGTATCCTTTCCCTTTACCGTCGATATTCCATTCACATTCTGTTGGCGAAAGACACATCACGGGCGACAGTACCATCCTTCCAGCTGTATCCTGCCGCCATACTGTCAGTATGCCTTGCCCTGACAGCGGAGTGTGATGAGTCTGCGCACTGGGTTACAGAGAGGGGCGCATGGCAAGAATGTCCCACAACGTCCCATTAATGTAGTTGGGTGTAGATCCTTTCAAAAAACTATAACCACAATTGCCTAGAAATGCCGCACTTAGCTAGCTAGATGCTGACAATTATCTTACTGAAAACATGCAATATTTGCGGTTGAATGATTCTGAACAATTCGTATATTTAGCATGCATCAATAACATCTTGGCTACAGGGCATGGTACACTTGGGAAACCTTATGTAATCTACCAAAGTACATCAACATATCAAATAAACACGTTAAAACACGTCTGACAGCTCAAAGGGGCTATTTACAGTGAAAATGACAAAACTGTATCATAACCTTACTGTTCACTCTCTGTCAATATTTTGGGTATCTAAACTAGAGACCATTTCTTACCCATATATGTCACAAGGGTTCCCCAGCCTGCATGTAATTCCTGAAATACTCTGGAATCAGAGGGTCTGCCAGAACTGATCAGAGGACAGCCCACAGGAATGCCTGCTTTCGCAGTGTGTGGTCAAAACAGATGGTAGCCCATAAAGTTGAAATGTAATGTAGATCTATACAGAAAATAATCGGTATAAAATAGGATTGATACATTTTCAGTTTTACGCAGTATGCTTGTATGAGAGAGAGATTGAATAGAACATCACCTCTGTGTGCAGCTGAATAGCCAGTGTGATCCTAACCACAAGCGTCACTCACATTGTCTCCTCATGATCGCCTGAACAGAACTAAAGTACCTGTTACATAATAAATTCATGCTCATTTCAAATTCCAGCATGAAACTGCAGAGCACTTGGAATACAGCAGTCCCAACACAGAAAAACTCTTGCCTTGTAACGAACACAGAACAATATTGTCACAACATTGCAGTGATGTTGCGATACCGTTAAGTGATAGGGAGGTTGAGGGCAGATGAGATGTATCCCGGACATCCTCTGAAACAGAGGCCCAGTTCCGTGCGGCCTGCTGTCCTTGGCTGCCGGCACCGTAACGTCACTGAGAAAATTCCAACACTTCCTGCACTGCGACCTTTGACCCAAAGTATTTATCACTCCGGGATTAAAAACCAGGCATGGCTCTTAATCATTTTTGTCTTTCGTTTTTGTTTTGTATAGCAATCAATCAATCAAATTGATTTATAAAGCCCTTTTTACATCACCAAACAGCAAGCAATGCAGATGTAGAAGCACAGTGACTAGGAAAAACTCCCTAGAAAGGCAGGAACCTAGGAAGTAACCTAGAGAGGAACCAGGCTCTGAGGGGTGGCCAGTCCTCTTCTGGCTGTGCCGGGTGGAGATTATAAGAGTACATGGCCATTTAAGGCCAGATTGTTCTTCAAGATGTTCAAACGTTCATAGATGACCAGCAGGGTCAAATAATAATCTGTGGTTGTAGAGGGTGCAACAGGTCAGTACCCCAGGAGTAAATGTCAGTTGGCTTTTCATAGCCGAGCATTCAGATGTCGAGACAGCAGGTGCGGTAGAGAGAGAGAGAGAGAGTCGAAAACAGCAGGTCACGGACAAAGTAGCACGTCCGGTGAACAGGTCAGGGTTCCCTAGCCGCAGGCAGAACAGTTGAAACTGGAGCAGCAGCACGACCAGGTGGACTGGGGACAGCCAGGAGTCATCAGGCCAGGTAGTCCTGAGGCATGATCCTCGGTCTCAGGTCCTCCTGGAGGAGAGGGAGAGAGGGAGAGAGAGATAATTAGAGGGAGCATACTTAAATTCACACAGGACACCAGATAAGACAGGAGAATTACATGAGATATAACATACTGACCCTAGCCCCTTGGCACATGGACTATTGTAGCATAGATACTGGAGACTGAGACAGGGGTGGGTCGGAGGACACTGTAGCCGATATCCCGGACAAGGCCAACCAGGAAGGATATAACCCCACCCACTTTGTCAAAGCACAGCCCCCACACCACTAGAGGGATATCAACAGACCACCAACTTACTACCCTGAGACAAGGCTGAGTATAGCCCACGAAGATCTCCTCCACCACACGAGCCAGAAGGGGCGCAAAGCCTTCTCTCTTACTGTACTTGTCCCAGACGATTGATATCCCCCCTTGACTTAGAATGATAGACTGTCACTGTGGGTGGTTGGCAAAAAAATGTATGTCAAGAAACCCCCCCCCCCATACCTTCCCCCTTCAGTGAGCGCAGTGTCAACCCGATAGCATATACTGTAGATAAATCATTGTTGACAATAGAGAGATACTATTTTCGTATGCCTGTAGTGAGTCAGGTCAAGGGGAATGGTCTATGCTTCTTACAGCTGACGTGTAACATGGCCTTGAACTTCACTTGACAAACTGCCAGTAGGCAGGAGGGAGGGAAACACACAATATCCATATCCTTGGCTCTCCTGGTTGAGCACTAGGCTATAAGGTAACACCATTCACTGCCCTGTTAACTGCAGTTACCCTGCTGGTGCTTAATTAAAGGTGTTGTAGATACAGAGAGACCTGAGAGAACGAACTAGAGCCTTTTGGCCTTAGTTACAATGGATACACTGACCAAGTTCCCCCACAATGCCTTGGGAAAGACGGCGTCTGTGCTAATGAAGTCGTCCCTTGCAGCTGGGTCATCTCCGCATCCAGTTCCAGTTCCCCTCTGAAGACAACTCAGCCCAGCACTGCTGACATTCCTGGTCCTTCTCACCGCTCCTGTGTATCTCCCCTGTGAGGAGCATCCATGCCCTGGGTAGACATAGCACAGATAGCAAGATCTCAGATTGGCATACATGCACTGTTATTATGTTGTGTGTTGATAATGTTACTAAGCAAAATTAATAAGTTCATATTGAGTTACACTTGAAAACGCCATTGGCGTGGGAAAACAAAACAGACTTTAAAGCAGAGAGAATTGGCTAGTATTTGTTCCTGATCTCAGTTCCTACATTGATTACTATTGTCACACAGAGACAGCGCTCCTCCTGTCACTGATTCTCTGTAACTCATGACACACAGCCCACTCAGAACACAAAGAGCAGAACTGTCGGGCCGGATGCGACGAGTCACCTGACTTCCTGCCAACAAACCAACAGACAGGAAGTGGGTTGAAGGCCTCTTGCAAATCATAGCTCTTCATGGGGTATCCAGCGTTCAATTGCTCATCCTCTGAGATTAAGCAAGCGTGAAAATGTCCTTAATGAGGACAAGAAGAGTAGCGATCAAAGGGTTTCACTTCCCCAAGTGTCTCAGACAGACTGTATTGTATCTGACGATGGAAGTGAAAAGGGGAACTGTTTTATGATGTACTGGTAGTCTGGTGAAGGTAAAATCTGGTCTCTATATACTGCAGTGCTCCCACCGTGGAAGGAAGAGGGGTAGTTCAGGATGTCAATAAAACTGACGTCTATAGTGCTGCAATAATACATAATGTTTCCTTTCAAGGAGGCAGATACCATCTAAGTATACATAAACACAATAGTAATTGAGCCAATGATATTTATCTGCTGTGGGAATTTACTCTTTGAGAAAACAAACCAAATGTAAGTGTTGGACAGACTGAGGCCTGTATGAAGAGGTCGTTGGACCAGTCTGCGATTGATAGGAGAGGCCCTGACCCAGGCTGTAAGGCCCAGCCTCCTCATCACTTCCCAGGGGTCAGTGCTCCACATAGTCCCCATGGTACCCAGGTGCCTGGAGCACACACTCACCCGCAGGCGATGGGAAATGTAGCAAAGGGCTTTGTGTACAGTAAACTCTACCTTCCTGCTCTGTAACTATTAGTGTTTTCACTCATAACATACAGAGAAGAAGCTCCGGGGCAGGAAGAGATGTCAGAGATCACTCTCCTGAGCTGTCTGTTGCAAGAACAATTATGTTCATTTATTTAAAGTGAATTAAAGGTCACATTAATTTACTGTATCAATTAAATATTATAAGCGAGTTGTATTTTGAAAATCCCTGTCCATTCAAGAGCTGAACCAAACTTAACCCCTGACTTTGGTCGTTGCCAGGTCTGTAAGTAAATGTACTAATGAACCTAGCATGCCTCTGAGAGCATGCATAAAGTAGGTTAACTGCAGTAAGTTTGCCCTCAGAACAGCCTCAATTCGTCAGGGCATGGACTCTACCAGGTATCGAAAGCGTTCCACAGGGATGCTGGCCCATGTCGACTCCAATGTTTCCCACAGTTGTGTCAAGTTGGCTGGATGTCCTTTGGGTGGTGGACCATTCTTTATACACATTGGAAACTGTTGAATGTGAAAAACCCAGCAACGTTGAAGTTCTTGACACAAACCGGTGTGCCTGGCACCTACTACCATACCCCCGTTTTGTTTTGTCTTGCCCATTTACCCTCTGAATGGCACACATACACAATCCATGTCTCAAATCCTTATTTAACCTATCTCCTCCCCTTCATCTACACTGATTGAAGTGGATTTAAAGAGCAGGTGTTCTTAATGTTTTGTATACTCAATGTACATAGACATGATACTATCATTAATCTTTTATTTGTTTGGTTATTTGATACTGTGATCTCCTGTTCTACTGCCGCCAGTTAAAAAGGGCCCGGTCAGGCGCGGTCAGTTCTGGAAGCACCACTATTGTCTGCCTCCACTATCCCACCTAGCAACAAGCACACTGTCTGTGCTATCATCTTTCACCACACAGATAAGTAATCCCTCATTTGCCCATGAAATGGGCACACTGTGCAAAACCCTGACTCCCTTAGGCCATCTCCTCCAACCCCCCTCACCTTCGGCCCCTCGCTGGTAACAAGAGCCATGCAAACAAACTTGACTGTGAGCCGTCAGAGAGACGACTACCCACACAAACAAACTTGGTTGTGCGCCATCCCAAACAAACTAGCCGTGTAAACACATTTGATGGGGGGAGCCACTGTGCCTGTGAGCACACAGGGGAGATGGGGATGCTCATCCCAGTGGGAAAGACCATGTCTCCAAAATTATTTTTCTTAGAGGATTTAATGGTGCATCATACTTAGGGTTTAAGGGTCTGCTTGACATTACAAAAAGTCCTAATTCGATCATGTTTGTTTTTTTGTGTTTAAAAAAATGCTGACAAATAATGTTTATCTTCTATCTGGGACATAGTCCCCAGCCCCATAGTAGGTCAAAGCCTTTGTGTTTGGCAAAGCTCCACTGGGATCAGCCATGTGTGCCTCTGCAGCTGGCCTCAGTAACTGGCCTCTGCTGTAGAACATTCGACTGATAGGAGGTTCACTAGGGGGCAGCAATTGTAAGATAACTAGATACAGTGAGGTTTCTGGTACTGTGCAGAAGCTCACAGACAGTGAACTGCACTGTAACTGAGTAAAACAACATAAAAAGCAGGAAGGAAATGAATATATGAGTGAATTAATGGATGAATGAATAGATGCACATGGAATTGTTGGAGGATGGAGTGAAGTAGAAATAAATATTTGAGAAATAATTCCTGAAATATCAGACAGCCACTTGAATTGATCAAGTTGCTGTGCAAGGAAGGAAAGCAGGTATTGGGTACCCACTGGGCAAGCACTGATTGAATCAACGTTGTTTCCGGGTCATTTAAATTAAATTACGTTGAACCAATGTGGAATAGACGTTGAATTGATGTCTGTGCCCAGTGGGTTATACAGTAACTGTTTACAGTACGTACAGATAATGAAGTACTGCACTACCAGTCAAAAGTTTGGACACACCTACTCATTCAAGGGTTTTTATTTATTTTTACTATTTTCTAAATTGTAGAATAATAGTGAAGACATCAAAACTATGAAATAACACATATGGAATCATGTAGTAACCAAAAAAGTGTTAAACAAATCAAAATATATTTTATATTTGAGATTCTTCAAATAGCCACCCTTTGCCTTGATGACAGCTTTGCACACTCTTGGCATTCTCTCAACCAGCTTCATGAGGTAGTCACCTAGAATGCATTTCAATTAACAGATGTGCCTTCTTAAATGTTAATTTGTGGAATTTCTTTCCTTCTTAATGCGTTTGAGCCAATCAGTTGTGTTGTGACAAGGTAGGGTTGGTATACAGAAGATAGCCCTATTTGGTAAAATACCAAGTCCATATTATGGCAAGAACAGCTCAAAAAAGCAAAGAGAAATTACATCAGTCAATATGGACAATTTCAAGAACTTTGAACGTTTCTTCAGCGCAGTCGCAAAAACCATCAAGCGCTATGATGAAACTGGCTCTCATGAGGACCACCACAGGAATGGAAGACCCAGAGTTTCCTCTGCTGCAGATGATAAGTTCATTATTGTTACCAGCCTCAGAAAATGCAGCCCAAATAATTGCTTCACAGAGTTCACATCTCAAAATCAACTGTTCAGAGGGGACTGTGTGAATCAGGTCTTCATGGTCGAATTGCTGCAAAGAAACCACTACTAAAGGACACCAATAAGAAGAAGAGACCTGCTTGGGCCAAGAAACATGAGCAATGGACATTAGACCAGTGGAAATTTGTCCTTTGGTCTGGAGTCCAAATTGGAGATGTTTTATCCCCGCCGTGTCTTTGTGAGACGCGGTGTGGGTGAACAGATGATCTCCGCATGTGTAGTTCCCACCATAAAGCATGGAGGAGGAGGTGTTATGGTGTTTTGGGATGCTTTGGTGGTGACACTGTCTGTGATTTATTTAGAATTCAAGGCACACTTAACCAGCATGGCTACCACAGCATTCTGCAGCGATACGCCATCCCATCTGGTTTGGGCTTAGTGGGACTATCATTTGTTTTTCAACAGGACAATGACCCAACACACCTCCAGGCTGTGTAAGAGCTATTTTACCAAGAAGGAGAGTGATGGAGTGCTGCATCAGATGACCTGGCCGCCACAATCCCCCGACCTCAACCCAATTGAGATGGTTTGGGATGAGTCGGACGGCAGAGTGAAGGAAAAGCAGCCAAGTGCTAAGCATATGTGGGAACTCCTTCAAGAGTGTTGGAAAAGCATTCCAGGTGAAGCTGGTTGAGAGAATGCCAAGAGTGTGCAAAGCTGTCATCAAGGTAAAGGGTGACTATTTGAAAAATTTCAAATATAACATATATTTATATTTGTTTAACACTTTTTTGGTTACTACATGATTCCATATGTGTTATTTCATAGTTTTGATGTCTTCACTATTATTTTACAATGTAGAAAATAGTAAAAAATAAATAAAAACCCTTGAATGAGTAGGTGTGTCCACACTTTTGACTGGTAGTGTAGTACTTCATTATCTGTACGTACTGTAAATCCAAACTTTTGACTAGTACTGTATATCCGTAGATTTTTTTTAGGGATCTATCAAGAGGTTTTCTCAGAAACAGGGGGGAACTTTTGGCCTCTGGGAGCATCCATAAATCTTCCCCCAGGCTACATGTGTTGTTTGTTTGTATGCACATCTTCTCCGCCACTTGAATGCACATTACCGGTACTAAAATGATTAGGCTGTTTTGCAACGAAGCCACCTACTTTGAGAGAAATTATCAGAACACTTCAGCTCTGTAATTTGTTTATGTGGTGCTCCCTGTTCAGAAACCATAAGCGGACATATCCTGACCCCCTGTGTACACAACATTAGATAGCACAGATGTTTTCTACACACATTATGGCGTGGAATATGTTCAGTTTTGCCCTGGGGAGCCTCTGTTTATAAGGGCTCCCGTGAAATCACAGTAAAACATTTAGCATTTCCAGAACATTTACACAACAAATCAGCCAGTCTGTGACCCCAGAAATGTCACATCGGCTGAGACAAGAAGAGAGGAGGTTGGGCAGTACCACTCTTGAATGGGTTGAGTCCTACTTGTTGGGGAGGGAACAAGTGGTTGAGGTAAATGGTTTGCCCTCCGAGGCTACCTATAAGCTGTGGCGTGCCACAGGGGAGCGTGCTAGGGCCTCTGTTATTCCTGCTGTACATTAATGTACATTAATGATACGAAGGATGCTTGCTCATGTCATCTGTTTCTGTATGAAGAGGTCTCTGTACTCCTGGTGTCTCACGAAAACCAAACCACATTGGAGAGAATACTGAGTGCAGAGCTCACTAACATTAATGCATGGCTCATAGACAACAAGCTATCTCTGCACGTCGGCAAAACAGAAGCAATTCTGTTCGGGTCTAAATTGAAACTAAGCAAGTCCTCAGACATCAGGGTACAGCTAGCAGGAAAGGTACTCTGTGCCAAAACAGCAGTTAAAACTCTTAGAATGTACACTAAATTGCAACCTGGGAGGGGGGGTATGGCCACTAAGGTACCAGGTAAGAAAGGGCTAGCTAATACACTTATTTTGATTATGCTAGTGTAACGGGTTAGAACCGTCAACCTATTTTGAATTCACTCTTGTTGGTCTGCCTGTGCCAGGTGTGTGTGTTAGTTATTTAAGGGTGTGGCCTTTTGTATAAAACGCTTCCTGTTTGTGTCATTCAGGGGATCCCCTTACTATGTGCTGGTCGGCTTGCCTTGGGGAGCGGTGAAGGTGGTTTTAACAAAGTTTGAGAAATAGGAATTATTGTTCATGTAGTGTGTTTAGGCAGTGGCGTCCATATTCCACTAGACCTGCTCTCCTTCTCCCTGGGCACGCCCTCCGTGACTGTGGCAACACATTATTATTGTCTGTTTGAGTATGTGAATGGAATGTATAAACCAAGTTTTATTTGTTTGTGAGAAATCTGATATTGAAGTCTGTCTTGTAGGATCAAAATTAATTGTTTTTGTCTGATTCCAATGCTCCACTCTTTGATGCAAAGAACCTGTTATGTTTAGCTTAGTCCCAAGGACCTCACCTCGCGTATTAAAAGGTGGCATAGTACAACTACAGGAATGAGATGTTTCTGTGTATTTCCTCCACGTTACACTTCCTAGTTCGAAGGCTTAACTAATCTACTAAAAAGCAAGCTTCAGATAGCCCAGAACAAGTTGATTAGGGTGGTGATAAATCTGAGCCCAGGTACTCATATTGGTAGGAGTCAGTTTCAGGAGCTCAACTGGCTGCCCGTCGAGTCAAAGGTCACACAGACTAGGCTTAGTCTGGTACATAGGGTCATCCATGGGGCAGCTCCTAGGCATTTATCTGACTACTTTCCCCATGTTAGAGATTGACACAACCATAAAACTAGAGCTAGGATAGCTAGTGTGTGTGTGTATGTGTGTGTGTCTGTATAGATTTAGAAGACTGACAGGGAAAGGTACTTTTTTACACTAAGGAGCCTCTGAGTGGAATAGTCTGCCTCTGTTAAAACTATTCCCACTCTGTGTAAGATTTAAAAGGAAGGTGAAATCCTGGTTATTGGTTAGTGTGCCTCTGTGAGCAATCCCTCCTAGCCCATTGATGATGACCAAGGCGTTCCTTTGTCTATAGTATGTATATGTGTTTTTATGACTAAATAATCAATTTGCCTGCCATTTTAGCTTCAGTTTCTTTTATCCTGCTACATGCCAAACTTGCCACATGCTATCATGAAAATGAGGACCACAATGGAAAAAAGTCGTAGACTTTGTGGTGTTTATCCTCAATGATTCTTAATCAAGTGCATCATTTTGTATGTGTACCTTGTTTTAAATTATATATACACTACCGGTCAAAAGTTTTAGAACACCTACTCATTCAATGGTTTTTTATTTTTACTATTTTCTATATTGTAGAATAATAGTGAAGACATCAAAACTACGAAATAACACACGCCATAACACCTCCTCCTCCATGCTTTATGGTGGAAAATACACATGCCGAGATCATCCATTCACCCACACCGCGTTTCACAAAGACACGGCGGTTGGAACCAAAAATCTCCAATTTGAACTCCAGACCAAAGGACACATTTCCACCGGTCTAATGTCCATTGATCATGTTTCTTGGCCCAAGCAAGTCTCTTCTTCTTATTGGTGTCCTTTAGTAGTGGTTTCTTTGCAGCAATTCGACCATGAAGGCCTGATTCCCGCAGTCTCCTCTGAACAGTTGATGTTGAGATGTGTCTGTTACTTGAACTCTGTGAAGCATTTATTTAGGCTGCAATTTCTGAGGTTGGTAACTCGAATGAACTTATCCTCTGCAGCAGAGGTAACTCTGGGTCTTCCATTCCTGTGGCGGTCCTCATGAGAGCCAGTTTCATCATAGCGCTTGATGGTTTTTGCGACTGCACTTGAAGAAACTTTCAAAATTCTTTACACTTTTCCAGATTGACTGACCTTCATGTCTTAAAGTAATGATGGACTGTCGTTTCTCTTTGCTTATTTGAGCTGGTGGACTTGGTCTTTTACCAAATAGCCCCCCCCCCCCCACACACACACACACCTTGTCACAACAAAACTGATTGGCTGATTGGCTCACAAATTTACTTTTAAGGAGGCACACCTGTTAATTGAAATACCTTCTAGGTGACTACCTCATGAAGGTGGTTGAGAGAATGCCAAGAGTGTGCAAAGCTGTCATCAAGGCAAAGGGTGGCTATTTGAAGAATCTCAAATATAAAATATATTTTGATTTGTTTTAACACTTTTTTGGTTACTACATGATTCCATATGTGTTATTTCATAGTTTTGATGTCTTCACTATTATTCTACAATGTAGAAAATAGTAAAAATAAAGAAAAACCCTTCAATGAATAGGTGTTCTAAAACTTTTGACCGGTAGTGTATATAAAAAGAAAGCAGCGTCGCACAATCAGAGATCCATGTCCTTTGATCGCTTGACTACGACTCTAGAACATTATCTCGACAGGACATCATGGTGCTCTGTCGGTCCATTTCAAAGCCAGAGAGAGTAAAAGTTGGAGGATCATTTCAAGCACAGTGTGTGCTGCATATTACACAACCAGTAATGCCAGTGTATGATTGAGAGATCAAACCAGGCGGTAACCTCTCTGTTCATCAGTACACTGAGGGCACTGATTCACAGGGCTGATGTCACATGATGCCTGTTCGTTGTTACATAAATGGTTCAAAATCCTGGTAGAGCTGTCCAGCTTTGGTATCCAATACATCCTAACCTCAGTTTGAATCAATCAGTTACCAATTCAGACACCTGTAATACATTGCAGAATCCTTGTGGTTGATATTCATCTCTTGATTTTGCAAGGGTCAAATTATATACTATTGGACTTTTTCTCTCTTTAAAAAATCTTGATTGGAAACTCACTTTTGGCCAAATTTGTATTGCCATCTCTAGAGTAGGAGAATTACATGTCTCATTCATTATGGTCAGAAAATCACAATTCTCTATGTAGCTATAATGTCATGTTTATAGTATGCTTATAGATGAGTAATGTATGCTGTATGATATAATGTACATTTTTACCAAACACTGTAACAGGCTAGACCTGACAGATGCCTTTTGAGGACAAGAAGAAGGTGAGTTGATGTCCTGATTGGTTTACTTTCGCTGACTGCGTCATTGTTATGATCCCCCCCTGGGAAAATAACACCAAACCAGAGATTATAATAGATTATAGGGAGTGGATACTTTAATTTCAGCCCAGGCTGGATTAGGCTGATAGTGGCTATTACCTGTGTGGGCACTGATACTAATGTTATTATAATACTTATGAGAGACTAATGGAGGACTTCAAAGCCTTCAACACGGCAGGAAGACACACAGTGACAACAGTGGAGGGTGAGAAATTGGGAAGTTGGCAGCAGCCAGACGATTTGTCGAGTAATGAGCATTGCTTAAAAACACAATTCATAACAGAGAGAGAAGGGGAGAGAGACGAAGAGAGAGACATTTCAAATTGTGGAAAACTGTCTGACTGAGTTAAACAAAATGTATTTGATTCTTCATGGGTGCTCTGTTTCAGACGTATATTCCCTATATTTACTTACCCCACTCTATAGTTTATATTAACCCAAGCTGAAGCTTAAGGGGGCTCTCATAAACTGGGAAAGACACTCAACCTTTGGCATCCAATTTGGTCTGTTTTCTCTGAAATGATGGTTGCATAACTACGTAACTCTCCTCTGTGTGTTGTGTGGATCAGGTATGTACATTATGACTATGCAGCCCAATTAATAAAACATGTCACAATTAGGATAGAGCACAGGTGTTCATGCTTGCTAAGCTCGGAGACAATACAGACTCGCCCACTTTCCCAACGTACACTGAGTGGCACTGAGTGAAATATGACTCATGTGATTCATCAGAGTCAGTTGTAGGATATACGAGTCTAAACATGTGACTGACACATCTACATCACCGTAGTAAGGTTAGTAAACACAAATGACAACATCCTCATTGTATACATGAAGAAAACGTCCTAAACAACTTAGCTGCACGTGATCTTTATAGCCCTGGTAGCACCAAGCCATATAATAGCCACTTTAACCACTAATTATCATAGGTCACATTGTACTCTTTGTGAGGTCATATTTCCTTATAGTTCTGGAAAACCATGTTTGTATAAATGTATAAACCAAGTTTTATTTGTTTGTGAGAAATCTGATATTGAAGTCTGTCTTGTAGGATCAAAATTAATTGTTTTTGTCTGATTCCAATGCTCCACTCTTTGATGCAAAGAACCTGTTATGTTTAGCTTAGTCCCAAGGACCTCACCTCGCATATTAAAAGGTGGCATAGTACGACTACAGGAATGAGATGTTTCTGTGTATTTCCTCCACGTTACTAAATGTTTGTGGCATAATCAGGAGCAATCTGTCAAATAGCTTATGTATCAATAGCACATTGGGCAGTACTTAGAATGTGTAGCCATGGGTGTGTCCCTCCAACATTCAGAGGAATTTGAAAGAGAAGTATCTATTCTTATCCCTAAGGCTCACTTGGTGTTGAAGGCAAAGATAAGAGAGAGGGGAAGGGAGCGCGTGGAAAACACATGATAAAAGTCTAAGAAAAGCATTTTGAGAATATGCCACCATTTGTTTGTATGACATATACTATGGCAATTGTTAATAACACAACATTTGTATCAATGGTCAGTTAAGGATTAGTATGGATATGTCTTAAAATCTATCTTAAATATGAAAATCTATAACTAACAGAACACACATTGAACTTGTTCTCTTGGAAGTTCTTGGAAGGTCTTTGACCAGTCAAGCACCATCATCATTTTGGCATGTCAGTTGGCATTTGACACCAAAACCTACAACAGCAAACTTGTAATGTCACACTTCAACAGACACACATCCGACAATTGACGGAGCCTATCAGGTGCACCGTGCGGAATGAGTCCCGCCCACTCAATATTTATACGCACAATGTCATCTCGCGTTCAGCTTCAGAAGTTGAGTCTGAGAACTTCATCTTGACCAACACTTGTTAGATCCGTGGGAAAATACTTTGAACTACGAGAATATTGCTGAAAATCCTCATATACGTAAGATAATACTCACATTAATGAAATGTACTATTTCAACGAGTTATTACAGTTATAATTTGAAATGCTATATAATTTTTATGTAAAATATGAAAAATGGGTGTAGCTGGAAATATTTTTTATACCTTTTCTTTAGTGCTTGAGGTTTCTTTATGCATAGCTTTTAATTGGCCACACATAAAGTGGTTCGTGCACTTTGTATGCACTATTGAAATTATTAGGCTACTGAATAGTGAGTGAATAATGCACTTGCAGGTGTAGAACAGGCACTCTTGAATATTTATTGCAAAATAACTGTATTTCTTGCATATTTTGATAACATATCCTAATCAATATCCTGATCAAATTAGACAATTGATTTACTTTTCTCTACTTTTTTTCTTCTCTGTTTATCACAGGATTACTTGACTGTCTCACGCATTGTTGCCTGGATATCAGTACTAGCCTAAATACCAAAACCTTTTGGAATTTTTCTTCACCGGGAGTTGAACATCGTCCAGGTGGTTTGGGAACCCCCTCCTTCCCAGGGGGTGTGCGTGAGAACTCGTCCGGAGATGCGTTCGCTTCTGCCGGTTGCTGTGTATTGCATCAGCCTACTCTCCCTCCAGCAGCTCCTGGCTCTCCCGGTCGCAGACCGTCTGGAGAGAAACAGGTAAGAAGAAAGACATTACATCACTTTCCTATATTGAACGTGCGTTCCAGTTCCTTCTCATTCACTTTCTAAGAGTAATCCTTTCAGGATGTGATGATTATTGAACAGAAATGCTCTTGTGGAGGGCACAATGGACATATGAAAGCGCATGCAATTTCAAGAGGAAATCTAGAGGCCTAATTCAAATATAGGCTACATGTAGTCTTATTTTATTCAAGGATTCGGAATATACAGCGATGGGTGAGATGCATTATTATGATATTGTCTATTCTCGAATGTCCAACGACTTTGCCGATGTTTGGTGAATTGACGTGCGCCTTTTTTTTAGCCTACTGTTTTTTTAAGTCACACTGTCAAACCACAAACCCGTTGAACCACTTATTATATAATGTTGAGGTTAACGCATTAAAGTACGCTGAAGTTTTTGTTCAGTCAGGTGTTGTGTCGGGGAGATAACGGATAGAGAGTAGTAACGGTTAGAGAGTAGTGCTAGCCGGCAAGGTCAGAGAGAGACAGACGTGATACACTGAACGTGCGTTCACGCTCAGATAACCTGGGGGCTCTGTAGTTATGATATGACCATGTGAAAACGTTTGAGGGGAATCCGTGTTTTTAGAATGGATTGAGAGTTCATCCATGCGCGCTTTGCGCAGTCTCTGGTTTGCACTGCTCTATCCATTGGGCTAGGTCTGTTATGGGATTTAAACACTTATATTGACTTAAAGTTCATGATAATGTAGGCTAAAGAGCACTATCTTATCCATGATCTCTATGTTGGAAAATGGGCACCATGATGAAATTACGCATTTATTCCATCTGCATAATAAAGTGTACTCTTCAGAATTTATGTTCTTATATGATGCAATTGAATTTAGTCAAAAAACTCAAAACGTAGTTAATGGGACAGAGGACAATACGACTGTCATTGCATCATATTGTTTCACACTGCGCTACAAACCCAAACTGATGCGCAGGTTAGACGCGTTATTACACACTGTTATGTATTTTATTGAAATATTACCCATGAAGATAAACGTTACATCCAATCTGGCACTATTCATGAAATACTTCCGTACAGTTCGTTATAGGTCCCTAAACAAAAGTGATAGCTACTTGCGTCAGTGTTCAAGGGTAAGGTTAATTGCGCCAAACTAATATACTATCCCCCTAATGTTCCATGTGATTTGATTATCTACTTTATCTGACTATATTTTGGAATGCAACAGATATATGGTTGTGTGTTTGTCTTACAAATTAGGTTTGGTTTTAGTAATTTGTTCAGGCAAATGTATGGTCCTGAAGTTAACAGTATGTTGTGTTAGGAATATGACCTCATGTGGGACATATGATAGCAGAGGTGGAAAAAACAGGCCCCCTCATGTTGACATTTGCTGAATTTCCCCCCGAAATTCCAGGCATTGGCTACTGTACTGTAATACTGTAATGAGTGGCACTTGTATTTTTCCACTCTGCTATTCTTCTGTGTGTGACATGGTAGTAAATCCCAAGATCACAGGGAATTGGTCAATAATACACACAAACACACACACACAATTTCCCATTTCCTATTTCATTGGGTGGGCAGACGTGCCTGTGCAAAGTGAAGGAGAAGTGAACCAGTGAAGACTCCAGTCTCTGGTATGTTTTAGTGCAGTGAGAACTAGAGCAGAGGGTAGAGTCAGTGTCTGCATGCCCTCTTCTGGTGGGAGACTGACAGGAACCTGGACCCTGTCAATGAGAGAAACCAATGAAAACAGATGATTGCCTTCACCCAGAGCCGTGTCTTTACATAGAAATCTGGGATGTTGAAAACTTTAAGAGGAACATTTTCATGTGTTAGTCATTTTTTGGGGCAAATGAAGTGAGGCACTTGGTTGTATCCAGATGTTCCTCTAATGTGGGTTAGCGCTGTAGGACACAAAAAAAAAAAAAAATGTCCATGAGTTGTGTTGTTGGCCTGGTAACTCAGACATGATCAACCAAGGGATCTGGAGATGATCATTTGTTGAGTCTTATTCATATTATTACTAGGTCAGTGACACTACTGTTAACTTGCTGTATATCTGCACTCAGACTCACCATTTTAGGGGCATCAACTTTCAACAGAAAAGTGATACATGTCAAATTTTGCAATTTAACAGTTTAACCACCTCTGTCTACAGGTGTGTGTGTGTCTGCGCATCTGTGTGTGTGTGTGTGTTTCACAGAGCATAGACAAACACCTGCTGCTGAAATCAAATTGAAGCAAAGGGAAGCATGACTCAAACCCCTCTCTGTTTATGTCAGTATGAGCTCCCAGCAGGGATGGGCTATTTCTGCTTCCCAATGGTTGTTATAACATTCATTTCCATTTAAAACAGTAGGGACAGAATTTGTGGGTAATGATGGATGGGATTGCGGTTGCAACAGTGCTCTCTATCAGTGTATTTGAGTGAACACAGCAGCGTTTCAAAAACAAACAGTTCAATAAGAGGGAGTCTGTTTGTCCTTTCCAAGCTGTGGTTGTGTGAGGGGTTATCGTTCCTCGTAATCCCCTCTGGATGTTCCCTTGGTGATGGAAGGGAGATTCATAATGTCCTCCCTCTATTTCCTCACTCTCTCTCCAATTCTGGTGTCTCTCTTCTCTCTCCCTCTCTAATGCTGGTTTCTCTCTCTCTAATGCTGGTTTCTCTCTCCCTCTCTAAGGCTGGTTTCTCTCTCTCTAATGCTAGTTTCTCTCTCCCTCTCTAAGGATGGTTTCTCTCTCCCTCTCTAATGCTGGTTTCTCTCTCCCTCTCTAAGGCTGGTTTCTCTCTCTCTCTAATGCTGGTTTCTCTCTCCCTCTCTAATGCTGGTTTCTCTCTCCCTCTCTAATGCTGGTTTCTCTCTCTATCTCTAATGCTGGTTTCTCTCTCCCTCTCTAATGCTGGTTTCTCTCTCTCTCCCTCTCTAATGCTGGTGTCTCTCTCCCTCTCTAATGCTGGTGTCTCTCTCCCTCTCTAATGCTGGTCTCTCTCCCTCTCTAATGCTGGTGTCTCTCTCCCTCTCTAATGCTGGTGTCTCTCTCCCTCTCTAATGGTGGTGTCTCTCTCCCTCTCTAATGCTGGTGTCTCTCTTCCTCTCTAATGCTGGTTTCTCTCTCCCTCTCTAATGCTGGTTTCTCTCTCCCTCTCTAATGCTGATTTCTCTCTCTCTCTCAAATGCTGGTGTCTCTCCCTCTCGAATGCTGGTGTCTCTCTCCCTCTCTAATGCTGGTGTCTCTCTCTCTCTCTAAGGCTGGTTTCTCTCTCTCTCTAATGCTAGTTTCTCTCTCCCTCTCTAAGGCTGGTTTCTCTCTCCCTCTCTAATGCTGGTTTCTCTCTCCCACTCTAATGCTGGTTTCTCTCTCCCACTCTAATGCTGGTTTCTCTCTCCCTCTCTAATGCTGGTTTCTCTCTCCCTCTCTAATGCTGGTTTCTCTCTCCCTCTCTAATGCTGTTGTCTCTCTCCCTCTCTAATGCTGGTGTCTCTCTCCCTCTCTAATGCTGGTGTCTTTCTCCCTCTCTAATGCTGGTGTCTCTCTCCCTCTCTAATGCTGGTGTCTCTCTCCCTCTCTAATGCTGGTGTCTCTCTCCCTCTCTAATGCTGGTGTCTCTCCCTCTCTAATGCTGGTGTCTCTCTCCCTCTCTAATGCTGGTGTCTCTTGCCCTCTCTAATGCTGGTGTCTCTCTCCCTCTCTAATGCTGGTGTCTCTCTCCCTCTCTAATGCTGGTGTCTCTCTCCCTCTCTAATGCTGGTGTCTCTCTCTCTAATGCTGGTTTCTCTCTCTCTCTCTAATGCTGGTCTCTCTCCCTCTCTAATGCTGGTTTCTCTCTCCCTCTCTAATGCTGGTGTCTCTCTCCCTCTCTAATGCTGGTGTCTCTCTCCCTCTCTAATGCTGGTGTCTCTCTCCCTCTGTAATGCTGGTGTCTCTCTCCCTCTCTAATGCTGGTGTCTGTCTCCCTCTCTAATGCTGGTGTCTGTCTCCCTCTCTAATGCTGGTGTCTCTCTCCCTCTCTAATGCTGGTGTCTCTCTCCCTCTCTAATGCTGGTGTCTCTCTCCCTCTCTAATGCTGGTGTCTCTCTCCCTCTCTAATGCTGGTGTCTCTTGCCCTCTCTAATGCTGGTGTCTCTCTCCCTCTCTAATGCTGGTGTCTCTCTCCCTCTCTAATGCTGGTGTCTCTCTCCCTCTCTAATGCTGGTGTCTCTCTCTCTAATGCTGGTTTCTCTCTCTCTCTCTAATGCTGGTCTCTCTCCCTCTCTAATGCTGGTTTCTCTCTCCCTCTCTAATGCTGGTGTCTCTCTCCCTCTCTAATGCTGGTGTCTCTCTCCCTCTCTAATGCTGGTGTCTCTCCCTCTCAAATGCTGGTGTCTCTCTCCCTCTCTAATGCTGGTTTCTCTCTCTGCCTTCTTCCCTCCTTTTATCTATTTATTTACTCAGTAAATGTCCCACTTTTTCTTCCCTCCAAACCAAACGCTCTGTTCTTCCCATCACACATGATGATCCCATCACAGGCTAATAACAATAACACAGGCCTCATTGCTCCGACTCTCATTCCCCTTTTCAGACTGAGGTGTGATGTCCTGATCATGGGCCTTGTGTTTTGACACCCCTGCTCTAGGCCATTCACAATACAAACTATACCCTTATAATACGCCATTTAGCAGACGCTTTTATCCAAAGTGACTTACAGTCATGCGTGCATACATTTCGAACCCACTACCTTGGCGTTACAAGCGCCCTGCTCTACCAGCTGAGCTACAGAGGACCTTCATTTTACATACAGTAACAACTTGAGAGAAAATAGTTGAAGGTCAGAGCCAAACCACAAGTTAAATATGGCTTTAGAGATGAAGCAGCTTTACATTGTGGATTCCAGTAGTGGGATGCAGGGTGCCCCAGAGAGAGGCGTGTTACTGCACTTGTTGCCGTGATGACCCTCACTGCTTCCACACAGTCTGGGTCAGAGGTCAACGACATGATATGACATGTCAGACATCCCAGACAGGATGCACGCATCACAGTTTGTGTATTGAGAGTTTGTGTATTGAGCGTGTGGAAGTGTAAAGTGTATTATTGTTAGAAAGATGGACTGTGTATGTGTAGCCTCCTGGTCTGGCCATGTGTATTTGAGTCTGTGTGTATTTGAGTCTGTGTGTATTTGAGTCTGTGTGTATTGTGGGCATGAGTTTGCTCAGGATCCTTACTGGACAGAAAACCCCCAATGATTTTCCCGTCTGTCCATCCTCCTCCTAAATCATTAACTCCTTCTGTCTCCCCATATGGGACCAGCATCAGGGCCAGGACCCTTGCCTGCAATTCAGATGTCAACACCCATCCATAGTCCAAACACAATATTTACCCCAGAAACAGGCACATTGCATCATCATCCACCACCTAGAGGACATACTGTTGTCTTCTGAGGAATATATCAGATGCTCTTTGCATCCATTAGATGGTGATAGATTTTATAACTCTATATACAGTAACTTTATATAGATTTATAGACGTTTATACAATATCAAAGACACAACATGAACATTACCTTGACTAATATGGCTCATAAATACCTAAACTTTACGTGAGTTATCTCTTATATGTACTTGCAATACACTTTGCATGCTTCACGGTCTGATATAACCGCGTAGATCGCTATGTGAGAGGCAGTATGTATGGCTCTGAGGTTAGACCTCTGCTCTGAGGACGTATGGCTGCTCTGATGTGGGCCACACTGTAAACAGAGGCCTGGACTGCCGATGTATGGAGATATACTGTCTCCCTCTCTGTATCTACCACATAAACACTGCCATGCCCCTCCCTCTCTCTCTCCCACTCTCTCGCTCTCTCTCTTTCTCCTTCTCTCTCTCTGTGCTCCGTGGGGGTCATTGCGACCAGGCCTAAAGAGAAGAGAGAACTAGTCTCCCGCCAGGCAGCTCAGAATTCCACAGTGGATTAGTGTCTAAGACCTAAATTCCACCGTCCACATCCATGAAGAACATGCTTCCACTCTGCACTGAAAGCCTGAACATGGCGAAAGGCTTGTGTGTGTGTGTATGTATGTATGTATGTATGTATTGTGATGTCACGAGAGGCTGTGTCCTGGAGGGACGTTACATCCCCCTGAGATGGCTGCAAACCCAGACAGCTATGGCTCCATCTGCTGGTAGGGTCGGGAACTCCACCCCTCTATGGCCAATCTTCCCACGCAGCTGAAACAAATGAGGAGCTGATGAGCTGAAGGTTGGTTGAAGGGAAGAGACACAGTCTCCAACCTGGGCTCTCTGGAGGACAAGAGTGCTGCACGTCCACTTCCATGAGGAATATAAGGATTTGGAGATACTTACCTTTGGGAAATACTCACCTTTGGATATATGCACCTGTGGAAATACGTGAGAGACATTTGGAAGGACTTTTTTGCTGGGTTGGCCACTAGCTGCAACGTGGACTACAGTAAGGCTGGGGAAAAGTTATCTGAGCGAGTGAGAATTATGATTTTGGATGTGGAAGAGACATCCCTGAACTGTTAACCCTTAAAGAGCCACAAGAGAACAGAATTTTGTTATATTTTCGTTAATTTCCCAAGACCGATAATAAAATCCTTGTTTTGTTTGAACCTTGTCTCCTTGCACTACTTGAGCAATCCCGCTGAAAGCTGTGTAGCCTCTCGTGACGTCACAGATGGTGGAGAATACGGGCACGCTCAAGCGTTAATAGTGCATGTCAGAGGAGGATACCGAAGGTTTGATCACCCAGTTTTCCAAGTTGGCCGTAGGCTCCCCGCCGACTGAAATGGAGGACATATTGAAAGCCCTTGTTGCTGGCCAGCAAGCCCAGATGCAAGCAAACGTGGCTCTCTTGGAGGAGCAAAAGAAAGCCAACCTTCTGAAGGCAGAGGAATTGCAGTTGCAGAGACAGAGGGTTGTCCAAAATACCCGCCCAATAAAGGCAAGTGACTTTATATCTAAGATGGGAGCTACCGATGACATTGAGGCATACCTGCATGCATTTGAGGCCACGGCCACTAGGGAAGCCTGGCCCAAGAAACAGTGGGTTGGTCTGTTAGCCCCCCTTTCTAACCGGGGAATCGCTGAATGCTGTCCGGGACCTGGGCCCTGACCAGGTTACTGACTATGATGCCCTGAAGTCTGAGATCCTCAGCAGATATGGACTCACAAAGTTTGGTATGGCCCAGCGCTTTCACAGCTGGACCTTCCAACCAGACCAACCTCCTCGGGCGCAGATGCATGAACTTGTCCGAATCGCAAGGAAATGGCTGGATCCGCAGAGGAATACAGCAGCGGCGGTGGTGGAGGCCGTTGTGGTGGATCGTTACCTACGCGCCCTGCCTTATGAGGCAAAACGGTTCATCAGTCAACAGGCCTTGACCACGGCTGATCTGACCGTGGAAGCTGTGGAAAAGTACCAGGCCACAGCGGAGATGCTGAATGCTTCCCGAAAAGACCCCAGGAGTGCGGCCCCCACCACAAATGGGAAGAACCCGTCCAAAGGACCCCAAGGTCTCGAACCCAGCCACGTCAGGACTTATCCCGGCTCCAGGGGGAGCCAGAAACCAGGCGGGTCCAAGAAGAGTACACCAGGAGGGGGAAACTTCGACAGTGTTACCGGTGTGGGGAGATGGGACATATCTCCTGGCAGTGTGGGAAACCAGCCGATGAACCTATGCCCACTGCGGAGTCCTCCAGCTCAGCACCCACACACCGTTTTGCCTCGCTCTTGGGAGTCGTAGATGGCGGCCCAGATCGACCCCCCACCTGCCCGGTAACTGTGAATCACCATGATGTGGAGGCCTTACTGGATTCTGGTAGCCGGGCCACCCTGGTGCGTAAGGATTTGGTGGGCCCAATGTGTCTGACCCCGGGGAAAGTCCTCCCAGTTTCCTGTGTCCATGGGGACACCAGAGAATACCCCATTACTGAACTTACAATGACCAGCACACGGGGAACCATACACACGACGGCGGGGGTGGTTGATTCCCTCCCCGTCCCTGTCCTAATTGGACGAGACTGCCCAGCCTTTTACCCACTCTGGAGAGAGTCTCAGGAGAGGATAACCCGAGTACCTCGGAAACGGAGAGGCAAGACTCATCCTGGGAAGGCTCCGGTGCAATCCTCCGAGTTACTCACTCCCGCCCGGGCTCTGATAGGGATGGCAGGTGCCCAGACCGACACAGAGACGGAGCTACAGAATCTGGACAAAGAACTGTCTGGTCTGAAGGGGACCGCTGAGAGGTATCGTTTGTTAAAGCAACAGTTAGACATGAAGACAGAAGAGTTAGATATCCTCCAGGCTAAACTCCAACAGAGCTCCTTCCCTAAGCAACAGGAGGAGCTGGAGAGGCTGCGCAGGACCATCGAGGAGTGTGAGGAGACCCTGCGCAGTAGTAAGGAGGTCCAGAAGAAGGCAGAAGAGAAGTACAAGGTGTTGGAGAACAAGATGAAGAATGCGGAGGCAGAGAGAGAGAGGGAACTGAAAGCTGCTCAACAGAAGCTAAACTCTGCTAAAACCAAGGCTGATGCGTTCAGTAAGAAACTCAAGGAGAGACAACAGGAGGCTGAGTCCCTGGTCCTAGAGTTGGAGGAGTTGAAGAGAGAGCAGTCTGGCAAGCACCACGGCAATGCGGACGCCCTCTCCCGGCGTGATGCCTTCTTCGCTGCCTTTACCCCGACGAGGACGTCGGTCCCGAGGAGGGGGATGTGTGATGTCACGAGAGGCTGTGTCCTGGAGGGACGTTACATCCCCCTGAGATGGCTGCAAACCCAGACAGCTATGGCTCCATCTGCTGGTAGGGTCGGGAACTCCACCCCTCTATGGCCAATCTTCCCACGCAGCTGAAACAAATGAGGAGCTGATGAGCTGAAGGTTGGTTGAAGGGAAGAGACACAGTCTCCAACCTGGGCTCTCTGGAGGACAAGAGTGCTGCACGTCCACTTCCATGAGGAATATAAGGATTTGGAGATACTTACCTTTGGGAAATACTCACCTTTGGATATATGCACCTGTGGAAATACGTGAGAGACATTTGGAAGGACTTTTTGCTGGGTTGGCCACTAGCTGCAACGTGGACTACAGTAAGGCTGGGGAAAAGTTATCTGAGCGAGTGAGAATTATGATTTTGGATGTGGAAGAGACATCCCTGAACTGTTAACCCTTAAAGAGCCACAAGAGAACAGAATTTTGTTATATTTTCGTTAATTTCCCAAGACCGATAATAAAATCCTTGTTTTGTTTGAACCTTGTCTCCTTGCACTACTTGAGCAATCCCGCTGAAAGCTGTGTAGCCTCTCGTGACGTCACAGTATGTATGTATGCATTAGGGTTGTCACGATGCCAGTATCGTGATACTACAATACCAGATTTTCCAATAAACAAATGTGACTCTAGGTGACAACATAATGCTGTTCGATTCTAATATTAGGACTGTTTTCCTCAAGAAATTAAATCTGCTTCGTGGTTTGTTTCCTTGCCACGATACTTCTGACTATCGTGATACTGGAATCGTGACAACCCTTGTACAGTATGTCTGTTTGTCTGTGTGTGTGTATACTGTAAGTGTTAAAGAAGTAACACAGGATAAAGGCAGAAGAATGAACACAGATGGAGCTCTGAGGTCTGAGGAGAGAAGGACTAAGCTCTTGTTTCATATTCTGTTGGTGGTTGAGAACAATTTAGGTGCTATACTAGCTAAGTACAGTCATTTGTAGCGTAGATGGATACCTACATTACCGATGGAGAGCAGGCCTCAATCAGGAGTCAGCACTGCAGCTGTGAGTGACTGCCTCAGTCCAATTGGAACGTGGAACTGCAACCACTGTGGGGTTTGAAGTCCGTCTCCCAATTCCTTAACCCCTACACACTTAAGTCTCCTGCGGGGAACAAGAGAGAATAGAGAGAAAGTGATGAGTCTCCTTTCGGTTTCTGGATACGTGGCAGTCGTTCTTTCAAGCCATGGACTTTAGCAACTGTGTACACTTTCACCCAATCCAGTGCATGATGAGGAAAGTGCTAAATCACCCCTCTTAGCACGTACTTATCATCAACACAAGAGGTTATAAAAACACCAACGCATGGAGAACAAGCGGCAGCAATGGTTCATTCACAAATAAATCGCCTTTCGCTTATTTCTGTCTCCTTACTGAGAACACAATCTGTCCTCTGTTAGCTGCATGGGGCCTGGCGAGGATTATGTATGAATGTGCCACATTTACTGCTGATTACGACAGCCCATGGTAGGCCCCTGGGTATAAGCATGTATGAAGGGCCTGGTACTGGCCAAGGCTTACCCCTCTCTGAGGGGGCCTTACTGGGGCAGAGGAGGGCATCAGGCTGGGGCTGGTGGGACAATGGGCGATTCCACACCAGTGGGAGTGTAACATATTTTTGGTATCTCAGATTGTTTTGACAATTCTCACATTGAAACTTCATTGGGGCAAGGATGTTTGAAATGCTTTTCACATTTGTACCACAAGCAATGTTTGAGAAAATCATGATGAAAGTAGCCATTTTAGGCCCTTTTTAGACCTATACATGCCTCCTATAAGACCCTATGATCCGTGAACCGTACATGATACAGACAACATCTTGGTGTCATTATACTCCTTATAGTGTTCTCTAAAATATGGGGTATATCTTGATTCTGAAATAAAAAATGTCACATTAATTTATTCAACATTAAAATATGAATATGAATATCTCAAAACTACCCTTTTGGATTTTTTTCATTTTAAGACATTGTTTGGAACAATATACTCTATAAGTGAATAACATTTCCAGTGTGGGCTCTCTGCTCATTCTGAAGGTGCGATCAATTTTATGAGCACCACCAACACAGTGAATGGGAAAATGGATTCAAAGGGAACTCCCTCTGCTGGTGACTTGCTGAATGTGCAATCCTAAAGGAGGGCTGTAATTGGTTAATGACCTATCAGGTAAATTGATATGTATAAAATGGGTAATATCATTAAAAGTACCAGAGAGCCCACTCTGGAAATGTTACGTGTTTGAAGAGAATGTCTAAAAAGGATAGTTTTGAGATTAATATTAATATTTGTAATGTTGAATAAATGAATGTCAAAATGTGTATTTCAGAGAGAACACTATAAGGAGTATAATGACATCAAGATGTTGTCTGTACTATGAACAGTTCACAGATCATAGTGTCTTACAGGAGGCATGTATACTAAAAAGGGTATAAAATGGCCAATTTCATCATGATTTTCAAAAAAATGGCTTGTGATAGAAATGTTACAAACATGTTAAACATTCTTCCTCCCAATCAAATGTATATGTGAGAATTGCCAGAACAATCTGAGATACCTAATTGCTCCTGGAAGTAACTCTGGATAAGAGCGTCCACTAAATGAATAAAATGTAAATGTAAATACCACAAAAAAAATCTGCTCCCGCTGGCGTGGAATCACCCTATTGTTGTGGTTCCACTGGTGGGTCTCAGTTGTGATTCCAGACCTTAACCTCAGTCTAAACTGTGGGAGTAATACGAAAGAATAACCCCACACTGCAGCACAAAGGAGTTGGGATCATCTTACCCTTTTATCGAACCCTCAAATCCCTCCTCCCTCCGCCCCTTCCCCAGGCTAAGTGACTTTTAGCTTAATGCCCTCTGATGAAAATGTGACTTTTACAGAACAAGTAGGTGGATTTGTTACCAATATATTAAAAACAATAATCTTCCACATATCAGATGGTGCTCAAAACAAATGTTGAGTGAGTGAATGTTTCCAAGAATGTGTAGCTCTGATATCTTTGATCCCCTGCCAATCACAAAGACCTCCATTACTGTCAATTTGCAGGATTACTTTCTCAATAGCCAAATTAGACGGGCTGTCAGATCAGATGTGATCCAGTGAGAGAGTTCCCACGTTGGGCCGGCCTACAGTACATGGTGCTGTTGCCTTCTCCTGGCTGTGGGCTAGAGCAAAGGCTTATTGTGGGATCAGAAGAACATCCCAACGAAACTGGAGAGGAGCATGTGCACTGGGTGGCCAAAAGGCTTATTGTGGGATCAGAAGAACATCCCAACGAAACTGGAGAGGAGCATGTGCACTGGGCACACTCACAGTCACACCTCCGGTCCAAAGTCTTTGGCCAAAACGCTCCCCTCAGATCCATCCGATCTCTCTGGAACAGACACATACAAATGAGTCCTGGCTGTACCTAGGGACAAAACAGACAAGTTCACATTTGCTTGTGAAGCCATTATATAAAAGTCTAAGGGCATCAGTGTCAGGTGAAGGTAAAGCCGTCAGGTCAGAGGGTGTAACAGAGAAGAGAGGAGGACAAAAGGACATGGCAAGAACTCGCTGGGTGGGAGGCGAACCCCACAGAAACCCAAACACGTTTAACCTCCTTTAAACAGCAGACTCGCTCTTTCTTTCTTTTTTCTCCTTCTCCGCCTCCCTCCAGTTACTAATTCGCCAAGAAAATAGTTTTTTAACTACATCACAGGGTCTTTATGGCTGTCTGCCAGCCCAGAATAGCCTGACTAGCGAAGCGGCCATCGTCTGACTGCGTTGGGTCGGGCTCGGGGTGACATGGTGTGTTATGGGAGATTCCAGTGCTGAGTGAGCCACAAAGTCCACTACTGCTCCACCAGGGGTGGATGAGGGCATGTTAAATGGGCATTAAAACACACACAAAGACACACACAAACAAACGACTTGGTCGATGGGGTGGATTGGGACTGACACAATGTCTTAGAGCGGCAGGGAGACTAGAGTTTTGCAAGGTCAAACATTTGTTGATGTGCCCTTGAGCAAGGCACTTAACCCTAATTTGCTCCAGGGGTACCATACTACTATGGCTGACCCTGTAAAACAACACATTTGACTGCACCTATCCGGTGTACAGTAAAACATATATCAATTGTTTTTTACAGATGTGAAGCTGGGTACAGCACACCCACTGGGCACAGATCAATTCCACTTTGGTTCAACGTCATTTCATTGAATTGATGTGGATACAACGTTGATTCAACCAGTGTGTGCCCAGTGGGCATTGTTTGGCACTGGCAGTCTGCACACCGCATCAGACCTGTTTTTGTCCCATGATCCAGGGGTTAAATGAAGCTGTTCTGTAGCGGTTTCACCTTTCTTTTGTTTATTCACCATCTCTTCTTTCCTAACGGATTAAGTTTCTTCCTTCCTCATGTGTGAGAAACACATTTTCCACCATGGATTCGAAACACAAAAGAAGAATGAGCCTGTACAGAAGATTGTATTTCAGCCTTTTTGTGTAAAGAAAGGTCAACTAAATAAAAATGTACTGTAATGAATATAGACTATCCAAATCTATATAACAACCACATTGCAGTATTTATGCGGTATATAAATGTAGCTTTTTCGACGCAGTCAAATACAATTTGTGCCTGTCTGGCAGCCTGGTGTTTGGCACAGAAGGTGGGTGTGACTTTGCGTTGCCATGGCAACAGGACAGAGCTGAATGACTAGGTGCTCCTGGAAATAGTGCTCCCTCTGTACTACCACAGTGGTTACCAGTGACACCCACCATCACCAGGCACCAGGGCCCTGCCCTGTACGGGCAAACAGGCTGGATGGCAGGGAGACACAGGTGGTGACAAAGCTCTTTCAGTGTTTTCTTTGTGGTGGAACTGCTGGAATAGCATTATATTTTAGCTTGTAAAGTAGCTAGATTGGCTAGTTACATTGGGCTGCAAGCCCGCAACTCCCTTTGAGGTTAAATTGGTTGAACAAACCCATACAGGTTCATTGTCATGTTTGTAGGGTATTTTCCAGAGAAGAATGTTTAACTTCAGAATTTTGACCACGAACAACATGTTAGGCAGCTTCATACATTTACATTACATTTACGTCATTTAGCAGACGCTCTTATCCAGAGCGACTTACAACACCACCCTGCATACCCTGCTGACTTGCCTCTGAAGCTAAGCAGGGTTGGTCCCTGGATGGGAGACCAGATGCTGCTGGAAGTGGTGTTGGAGGGCCAGTAGGAGGCACTCTTTCCTCTGGTCAAAAAAAATATTCCAATGCCCCAGGGCAGTATTTGGGGACATTGCCCTGTGTAGGGTGCTGGCTTTTGGATGGGACGTTAAACAGGTCACCTGACTCTTTGTGGTCACTAAAGGTCACTTATTGTAAGAGTAGGGGTGTTAACCCCGGTGTCCTGGCTAAATTCCCAACCTGACCATCATACCATCATGGCCACCTAATCATCACCAGCTTCCAATTGGCTCATTCATCCCCCCTCCTCTCCCCTGTAACTATTCCCCAGATCGTTGATGTAAATGAGAATGTGTTCTCAGTCAACTTACCTGGTAAAAGAAGGAATAAATAAAGGCAAGAGCCTGGCCAAGGCACTGAACACATGAACTAAGAGACCGTCTTTAGGAGGCAGAGAAGGTTTTGGAACCCTGTTCATTAATATGGCCACTTCTCACTGTGTCTGTACAGAGATTGGTTGGTTACCACTGGCATAGTGGCATTCTATAGTAGGCCTACCCTGTTATTTCTCACATTCCAGTCAGCGTTTCACAAGGAGAACGCTGCTCTTTTTATAATTACGCTGTATGCCAACTATCATTACTGCTTCTCCTAAAGAGCAGTTGGAAGCCGGTCAGAACCTGATGCTGTGGAAATGTTTCTATGCTCTTTAAAATAGAGAAAGTATACAAAAGGGACATTTTCTCTTCCTTGTTCTAACTTTATCATGGGAGGACATTTAGCACACAAAGGTCATACTTAATACTTCAAAGAATTGAGGCTTGATATACCTACACCCACTGGCGCCATTTTGAGAATCGAATTCCCTGACTCACTGCGGCCAGTGCTTGGCCAATATGACTTCCGCCAGGTGCATGAGCCTCTACCTCTTTAGAGCATCTGTAACGAACTAAGACACAGAGACACAAATTAGAGCCCTCTGAGCAAACACACCCACAACTGTTCAGAGAAAAGCATCCCCAGTGCCAAGTTTAAGTTGAGCAGCCGGTGTCATCGTCAAAAAGAGAACAGATGGCAGGGTCTCCTCATTCTCAGCACTAAAGCCAGAGTCAATCTGAGCTGTGTTTGCTAAACATGCTGTTCCTGAAACTTAGTGATGCCTCCGTCCTGTGGACACTGGCCACAGCTTGCTCTGTACATTAGCCTTCCCTCTCTTGAGTGGGTAGTCAGTAAATCTCCTGAGCCACTCTGTCTGTTTGCTTTCGCTAAGGTGGACATGGAGTCTCAATAGTTGTGACGTCCAGTATGTTACCATGTAATAAATGGGCAGCAGCCAGGTCCCCATGCTGTTTTGTTCCTGTGCTGAAAGGCCATTAGTCTTCTCAAATGCAATAAGACAGGATGGTGACACATCAACGCTCACCATGCCCATTCCATGTGGGTAACGTTTACTGTCAGTGTGTGTCGACATAAAATGCTGTTGGAAGTGTGCTTAACAACAGTCTGATAACAACTAGGCCAGTTCTAAAACTAGTTCTCTGATTCAATGGTCAGCATTGACCCACAGTGGAAATATACAGACATCAATCTTGACGTATCAAGATCTGAACTTTGTCTTATTTTTTCCTGTGTTCCCAGGTTGGAGCTGCTTAAGAAGCTTCATGCGCTGAGAGAGGAGGAGATCTTCACTCCAAAAACTGGCACCAAACTCGCCAGCCCAACAGACTCCAGCCCTTCATCAGACCTCCAGCCCTCCATCAAATGGCTATCTGGCTACCTCCTCAGAGACACACCACCCACTGTCATGAACACAGCCCATCTTGAAGCTCTGGTATGGGCGAGGGGTGAGGAAGGCGTGGAGCCCCAACGGACGGGGTCAAGAGGTCGTCGTCATGCCCACTCAGGGTTGCGGGGGGGTCCCCACCGCCCACAGCTGATGAGAGTGGGGTGCGCCCTGGGAACCTGCCAGGTTCAGAACCTCAGCCACCGGCTCTATCAGCTGATTGGCCAGAGCGGACGGGAAGACTCCTCCCCCATTAACCCCCGGAGTCCGCATAGTTACGGATGAGCAACGGACGGATACTTTTCTCTCTCTTCTCTGAAAACATAAACACCCCAGCAAACCTATATCTATAGACATGTATCTCTATTTTACGTATCACAGATAGCCTTTGCATTAATGTTAGATGTAGTCCATACATTTTTTAGATCCTGAAATGTCAATTTCTGTACTTTTTGAATGACATTTGCCTTACTCCTCTGTACGCCTCAAAAATGCATCATGCTGTTTAAGTAGAAGGAATCTGACATGAATGAAAGCCTCTTAGTCGACACTTCCCACCACCAACCACCCCTGGGAACGAAACCTGTCACCCATAGATCCTCTGGACATTTGGGCCTCGTCAAAGTCTTTGTGTTTCTCCCGGCCTCCTGACTAGCCAAAGAGCTGCAAGGGGCTCAGTTTGACGTTCTAATCCTGTTAATGTAAGAATAAATGCCCCCGTCCACCGGTCTTTCTCCTTAACACAAGCCAGCGCAACTGGACGTGTCTGTATAATGCCTGATGACCTCCACAGCAGCAGTTAGCTCTGGCCCCATTGATCAAACACTTAAGCCTCTAATGTGGATTTCTACCAGGGCTAGGATCAGATCCCTGTCAGAGCGAATATATTCCTGAAGACCCGTCAAAACAACCCGATGAACCCTTTTACCCCAGAGCCCCCTAACACCCTAAACCCTGCCCCTTTAGATCTGCCAGGACAATTTGAGGGACCATGTTTGACATATCTGGGGTAAGCCTCTGATTTACAGACCACCAGCAACCATTTATGGGCAGACACAGACACTGACCTTACAGACAAGAACCTACTGTAAGTTCTCTGTCATCTGCAGCCAATGGTGTTCCCGACAGAAGCTGTCTGTGGTTCTGTGAAGGAGATGTTTCAGCAGACCACAGCCTTGACAGCCGCATTCAGCCATAATAGTCAAGTTCTGTTCAGCAGTGGCTGGATGGAGTTCTGCTTCTGGACTCGTCTAGTAGAGACTGTTTATAGAAAGAGAAAGAAGAGGGTCAACATTTCAATGACTCAGCTCCTATACAAGATGGAGGTTTTCAATGTTTTTATTATGAATCATTGTGGATCTATTTCAGCGTTGAGATCTATTGGTTGGCTCATGAACACAGTGAACACTCCTGCTGCCCTTATCCCAGGGGCTGAGTGTGAAATATTATCCCCTCCACCTGATTCTTAAGTTCTCCCTCTAAGTCTCGACTTTAAGTTTACAGCAATTTAATCAATCAGACCTAATCTCTTTAGTTGTACCGCCATGGTGGTGAGGCGGCAAACACACCAACTCTACCAGACTTAGGCCATCGTCTGCTGTATTTATAAACAAAAGAATCCTTGACCGTGCCTTGCCCAGGGGACCATATAATTACTAGCTAAACCATCACAACTTGCCAACCCAAACCCAAAATCTGCCACTAACAGTACTGCCTATGAATATTGTCGTTATGAATAATAATCAGGTCAGTTATGAATACTTAGATCCTAAAAATGCTAGTAGTTTAGTGTGTATAAAACAACACTTTACGCTGTATGCTTGTAGTTTGTCAAATGAGTCTAAATTAGCACAGAGTCAACAGCAAAGTGCTCTGCTGTTACGTTGTGGCTTTGTAATGACAGACCACGGAGACCAAGTTAGGGAGACAGAGTGCCACATTTTAAATCTGTATACGAAATACCATAAAAAAATACATGTCCTGAGATCCCCTTTTTCCCTTGTTATAACTGTCTCTGAAATGGTGGGCGGATGCCCTCACTAAAAATAACTAAAAACAACCTCAACTCAGCAAGCATACAAAAAACTAGACCAACCTTCAAAAGGTGCAGAGTCTGTCGATCTGAAAAATCAAGCCACAACATTTCCATGACATAATGCCCATAATAATAATGCAGCCTGGCTCTTTGAAACACATACAAATGTTTCATATTCTCAATGTCAGAGGATTAGAATAGTTGAAATAATCCTCAACGTTCAGACTATTAGTTTTCTAATATCTTTGATCTAAACTTTCTGATGTTGTTATTATTGCAGTTAGAAACCAGGTCAGCAATTAGTCATACATTCATGTATTTATGCTCACAACGACTATGTAACTATTAGGTTACTGTGTCATACTTCTACAATCACAGGAGTACCCAAAATTAGCTTAGAGACTTTTAGGGTCCAAGTTTTTACTGTTTTGTTTTGACCACAGCGTTGCCTCAATCAAATAATTATACAACTAATTAAGTTATAATTCTACAACTAATTAAGTTAGTTGGGCAAGTGGTTTAAATTCACCAAATATCTGACAATACTTGACAGTCATTTTCTTTTTTTGTGATCTACATACTATAATGTGCTGTTATATTCCTCTATCCATATTTCCCTTTCATTTTGTCTTGCTTCTTTTTGTGTTTTTGGACTGAATCATCTTAATTGAAAGTGGGACTTTAGTTTATTTTAGATTTCGCTCATTTAATCGTAGAATGATTCTCTGTCTCACTCTCTCTATCTCTCCATCTCTCCCTCTACTACTCTCTCTCTCCTATCTCAGTAATTATGGCGACGCCAGGTCGCAGGTCATAATCAGTGGTTCATTGGTTCTTTAAGTCTAATCTGTTCAAAGGCTTTGTGAAACACACATGCCATTCTCTGCTGTAATGGAGCTAATCAGTGTCTCGTGACAGTTCATTAAAAGGCTTTTCAAACGCTAAGAACCCTGGTGAATCTCTCAACTTTCTACCCACCACTGTCACAGGTGTGTGTTTGTGTCTGACCTGCCACATATAGTATCAGGAACCAACCTTGTGTTTGTTGGATTTTTGTTGTAGTCATTTTGTTTTTGCTATACTTTGTCTTTGTATTGTGAATCTTATGTGACGGTAATTACACGTCAGCGTTGTGTCACTGGCGGGTCCGTAACCTTTCCTAGCAGCATAGCTGAGTGTTTTGTTTGGGTAAACTTGCGTAGCACCAGATTATTTACGACCTTTGACCACTAATACCTCCCCTTGTGTGCTGCGAGAAACACTCTCCATCAGTCTTACATCAAAACTAACACTGCCATCGCCTGCCATTGTTAACTTAACCTACGTTGTAAAGAGATGCAGGAGTGTGTTGTGTGCTCTGAGTGGAAGTGCTCAAGTCTGTATGTGAGTGTGTATGTGTAGGTATGTGTAGGTACTTATAGTATAATCCTAGCCAGGGATCTAACACATCACAATCTCATTCAATATTTAATTATACTTAAGGTCAGAAGCCTCTTTTAGGGTCACAGCAAACTGAGCAAAGCACTTTAAGGTTGTTAGTTCCTCACAACTTGAATTTCAAACGTTGCAATTATATTTTTTATGACAGATGAGAGTTTTATTGTATATATTGCATTTGATAAAGATCTGTATGAATGTCTTTGAAGAGTTGTCAGTGGAGTGGAGTGAAGATGATTGAAAATATAATGCGCACGTGTGCATATTATATATTATTAGTGGTACTATTTAAGAAAAGTAATGTATTTAAGTTATCTTTGTATGTTTATATATGTATGTCACCAAAGACACTATTTATCTCGTATTTTCCACGCTCCTAAAAAGTGACATTTTGTTAGGAAAAAAAAAAAATCCTAATTGTAGTTAAATGTTCATGTCAGACAATGTATTTCATTCTCTGTAAAATAAAGAACTACACTGTAGTGAGATAAAGTCTAGTGTATGCCTCTAATTTGTGAAAGCGTGTGTGTGCGTGCGTGTGTATGCATGTTTACCTTCACGTGTGTGTGAGTACATTATGAGCAACTCTTCACAACAGTTATTGTTAACAACATCGATGCCATTGTCAAAATGAATTAAGTCTACTCTTTACAGAATTATACAAACATTAGAAAACCTGACAGTTGCCAGTGCTCATCAATATTACTACATCTTAAAATAAATATAACTAGAGGTACCAAGAACATACATATTACTCAATATTTCCTTCAAGAAACAGAAATATCTGAAAAAACACCCATTCCTGGAATCTGGTAAACCTGGGCAAAGGTGGCATCATAGTGGAAAAGTGACCATGTCCTTCACCATGTCCTTCACTCTACTACTACTAGCAGCTAGTTAATCATTATTAAATGGAGCAAAATCCATACTGTACAACACATGATTCAGATTCATGTAATACCGGGAAGGTTGTGCCTACCACGGAGAGTTAATGAGTAACTAGAGGGCACATGCAGAGTCAGACACATCACTGGACTGCCCGCCCACCTAGAGGCAGCTGGTTGGTGGTCAAGGAGGGTGTGGGGAAAGGGGAAGAGGGGGACTAGTTCTACCACTGAACCAGAGAAATCCAAACCTTTACAGAGTGCAGGACACCCGACCACGCCCACAGACTATTCAGAGTATGTGTGACATCCGAGGAGTACTTACAGTATGTTACAGCCGTCTTTCCTGATATGAGTTCCCATGTCAGCTAAAACTGTGTCACACACATCAAGAGTCCCCGGATACGTGGAGATCAAGTCACATGACTTGTGGAATCTTAACTTGGGAGACGGTGTGTGTCTGTGTGTGTGTTTAAACTTACAAGGGTGTTGCATCATACACAAATGCCTAAATGGTGACAGAGATCTACTGGACCTGCATCAGAGATATCAAGTCTGCAGCACCCCAGTCCAGTCCAGTACATTGCTCTGATACATCCAAGATGTCTTTCTGGGTTTCTACAGTGGCTTGCGAAAGTATTCACCACCCTTGGCATTTTTCCTATTTTGTTGACTTATAACCTGGAATTAAAATTGTTTTTTTGGGGGGGTTGTATCATTTGATTAACACAACATGCCTACCACTTTGAAGATGCAAAATATGTTTTATTGTGAAACAAGAAATAAGACAAAAAAACAGAAAACTTGAGCGTGCATAACTATTCGCCCCCCCCCCCTGCTGGAAGGTGAACCTCCGTCCCAGTCTCAAATCTCTGGAAGACTGAAACAGGTTTCCCTCCAGAATTTCCCTGTATTTAGCGCCATCCATCATTCCTTCAATTCTGACCAGTTTCCCAGTCTCTGCCGATGAAAAACATCGGTGTTTTCAGGGTGATGAGAGGTGTTGGGTTTGCGCCAGACGTAGCGTTTTCCTTGATGGCCAAAAAGCTCAATTTTAGTCTCATCTGACCAGAGTACCTTCTTCCATATGTTTGGGGAGTCTCCCACATGGCTTTTGGTGAACACCAAATGTGTTTGCTTATTTCTTTCTTTAAGCAATGGCTTTTTTTCTGGCCACTCTTCCGTAAAGCCCAGCTCTGTGGAGTGTACGGCTTAAAGTGGTCCTATGGACAGATACTCCAATCTCTGCTGTGGAGCTTTGCAGCTCCTTCAGGGTTATCTTTGGTCTCTTTATTGCCTCTCTGATTAATGCCGTCCTTGCCTGGTCCGTGAGTTTTGGTGGGCGGCCCTCTCTTAGCAGGTTTGTTGTGGTGCCATATTCGTTCCATTTTTTAATAATGGATTTAATGGTGCTCATTGGGATGTTCAAAGTTTCTGATATTTTTTTATAACCCAACCTAGATCTGTACTTCTCCACAACTTTGTCCCTGACCTGTTTGGAGAGCTCCTTGGTCTTCATGGTGCCGCTTGCTTGGTGGTGCCCCTTGCTTAGTGGTGTTGCAGACGCTGGGGCCTTTCAGAACAGGTGTATATATACTGAGATCATGTGACACTTAGATTGCACACAGGTGGATTTTTAAAACTAATTATGTGACATTCGGAAGGTAATTGATTGCACCAGATCTTATTTAGGTGCTTCATAGCAAAGGGGGTGAATACATATGCACGCACCTCTATTCCTTTATTTATTTTGTATAAAAAAAAATTACAAGTTATTTTTTTCATTTCAATTCACCAATTTTGACTATTTTGTGTATGTACATCACATGAAATCCAAATATAAATCCATTTAAATTACAGGTTGTAATGCAACAAAATAGGAAAAACACCAAGGGGGATGAATACTTTTGCAAGGCACTGTAGGTCTTGTGCGAACGTTTCTGGGGGCCTCATTGTGTATTCAACTGACTGTTCATTGTCTGACTGATACAGTACAGTACAATGATCCATCCACTGAAAACCACGTTTGCCATGTTTGTAAAACTTCTAGTGACAGAATGTAACTGCAAACATCTCTGACCTACACTGTAAAAATAGAAAGTCTCAAAACACCATGATTGTGTAATGAAACCATGAAAAGTAATGCACCTAAGCTGAGATCTGGCGTTTGGAGGGTGTTTGAATGTAAACCCAATTGAAGTGTTTTAATACACATAATGTGTTTTATAACACAAATGAAGTACTCTGAAATACCCAAAGTGGTTCTTCAACCTGAATATTGGTGTTTTTAGGAGAGTGTTGTGAAAACACTTTTTGGAGTTTCAGTGCATTTAAAAGGCAGCATCAAAACACAAAAACTGTGTTTCTCATACAATGAATGGCTTATAAATTCAAATGGTTTATAGCCAAAATATTGATTGTGAAAAGAGACTATGGAGAATATATTTTTTTGTAATTCCACCTTCATTTTTGCAATGCTTTATTTAGACAGATTGGAAACAGCAGGGGCAGTAAGATGGTACATTTCTTTGGAATTTTACGCTCAACCACACAGCCACACCGTAAGAAATTATTCTGGGGTGAATTGAAATTGTCTAGCGGTAACGCACCCGGCTTAGTCACCCCTCTCCCCACTGAAGACCAGGGTTCAATTCCCCCCTTCAATCTGTTTCTCCCACCTATCTGTATTCCCTCTGTCATTTCATAACTGTCTCAATAAAGTGTAAAAATAACAACAAAATATCTATAAACAACATTATGCAAGTTGTTTCAATGATTTGTTAATGTCATTTTACCAAATAATGTAAGAATAAATCCAACATAATATGTTGCTCAAAATGTAAGTATCTTTCATGAGGATAACCAGAGAGAGAACATTTAGTGATTGAACTCATTGGAAGTCTGGTTTTAATCACCTTGCGTTTCCTATCTTGCCATGTGACTCTGTTCTTAGAGGATTGTGGGTAATTCAACAATGTTTACTTTATGATTCTTTCACACAATGTTGTATGCATGTTTGAAGAAATAAACGTATATTTGTATATTAGTATTAAGCTTGTTGTGCCATGAGGTGTAATGGAACATGATGAACAGATATCAAAACCATCAAGCAAATTGATGTCAGGCACCCATTCCCACATTCATGACTGTCAATGAAAGAAGCAAGGTCAGAATCCTGTTCTTGCAATTCAATCTCCAGTTACCGCTGGTGGTTTGAACACTGTGTCTGCCAAAATGGTATAAAATGGCAAATTATCAAATACATAAAACAATGTTAAACATTAAGACACTTGAGAAAATGGGATCTAATTGTGCACTAGACAGGATTTAAAATGTCAAAATGGTGTTTAGAAGCATTAGAGAGAGGAAACAAAATAGTGTTTTCAATATTATCTGTTATTGCTCCCAGTCCCTGTCAAGGTGTTGTAGAACACTTGATTAAGTGGTGTTACAACACACCATGTCATGCTCCAAAACATCTCAGGATGATGTGTTTCAATACTCCAAAATAAGATAAGGTTTTCGTCTCCTTCAAGTTGGTGGCAGCTCAGTTGCCATTCGTTTTGGTGTTAAAAAGCACCTCATTTTAACAGTGTCTTGGAATCTGTGATGGATTTTGACCGTGTCAGTGTGTTGATCTGGTTTGTGTTGTCTGTCTATATAACACATTAACATTTACACACCACAGTACCGGTCAGTGGGAGAGATGTAAAACTGTACTTAGTCCATAGAATTCATCTTCCTCTCACTACCATGGTATGCATCTCACAAATACAGCATATATACTTTGTGTAAAACAGCTATGGGTCAACCACTAACCCGAGAGAGGTGGAACAAGAGAGATGGAGAGAGGAGGAGGGTTTGGAAGATCGAAGAGAGGAGGGAATAAGAGAGGGAGCTGGAAAGCGATAGGGAAGACGTGGAAAGATGCACATATGCGATGCACGCAAGTTCTCAATGCCAGCAAAAAAAGCCTCCATTTACATGTTGCTTATAAGTGCATTTCACACTTTTTGAGGATTATGATAGGATTTTAAGGCCCGTATGAATGTCCTGCTTAATTTAATGTTTGTGTCATCATCGCAAATCAACTGCATTATACTTAAAAAACACTTAAACCAGTAAAATGGCTCTTTGGCTAGCGTTTGCTACAGCGTATGTCAATGAGCGTTAGCATTCTAGCTAACAACTGTTATTTTGCAAAGATCACAACCAAATAATTTTAGCGACTGTTCAAGCAATAACCAAAACATAATTGTAAGTGTATGAGAACCCCCCAAAATTATTTTGTTTAGAAGTAATAAAAACGTAAATCTAGGCTAAGCGCAGATGGCGATTACTTTCTTACTGCTGCCAAAAGTTGCTTGCATCTGTGCTTGATGTCAGTGTGTCTTGTAGTGAAACGGGGTCTGTAGATTGTGGGAAAGAGACAAGATAAAGAGGAGAGAGATAGACAGAAATGGGGAGGAAGGTAGTGATTGAGTGAGACAGTTAAAGAGAATTATAGATACAAATCGTAATGATCTATAGTATGTCAAACGCTGCTGGTCAGGTGATAAACTGACAGAACCCAGAACTCTTCTTTCCTCACACACCTGACCAGAGCCTCATATGTCAGGACTCACCCTCTTCCCCTGTCATAACATTTACATTCCATCACATAGGAGTTGCATAGTAACACACACATGCACATACTGTCAGGCTGAAAAGTAATGTGAAAGTGTATAGGTTTGCACATGAAAGAAAATTCATGCATTATAATTATTTGTAGGACTCTGTCAGAAACTTTCATTGGGGTTTCTCCATGTACATTTATGTGTGTGTTTTGTCTTCCAATAAAATGCTTGTTGAGAAAAAGCAGAAATGTTAAGTAAATCCTAAAATCTGTAGAATCAAGCAACCCAGATACAGTGCCTTAAGAAAGTATTCACAACCCTTTACAGCAGGGTTCTTCAATTCCGGTCCTGGAGGGCCGAAACACCTCTGTTTTTCATCCTCTCCTTCTAATCAGGGGCTAATTCAGACCTGGGACACCAGGTGAGTGCAATTAACTACCAGGTAGAAATAAAAAACAGAAATGTTTCGGCCCTTCAGGACCGGAATTGAAGAACCCTGCTTTACAGCCTGAATTTAAAATGTGTTAAATTGAGATTTTGTGTTTCTGATCTACACACAACACCTCATAATGTCAAAGTGGAGTTATGTTTGTAGAACACTTTAGAAATTAATAAAAAATGTAAAGCTGAAATGTCTTGAGTCAATAAGTATTCAACCCCTTTGGTATGGCAAGCCTAAATAAGTTCAGGAGTAAAAATGTGCTTAACAAATCGCATAACAAGTTGCATGGACTCATTACGTTTTCAATAATAATGATTAACATGATTTTTGAATGACTAACCCATCTCTGTACCCCAAACATACAATTATTTGTATGGTCCCTCAATCGAGTAGTGAATTTCAAGCACAGATTTAACCTGTCAGTGTTGCTGTAGGTGGGTGTGGTGGTGGAATCAGGCGCAGGACGCAGAAAGTAAGTCCAACAGACTTTAGTGGTTGCACAAAACACAAGCACGAAATAAATGCCCTGAGGCGAGAACTCCGCACGCAGGCGAAAATAAAACGGGCGCACTAAACAGGTGCGACAAAACACTCCAACACAATGGAGAACAGCTCAACCGAGCAAACAGTATACGTCCAAGCAAACGCACGACAGTGAAAACAATCACACACAACACTTGACAAACACAACGAGAACTTATAGGACACTAATGACACTAAACGATAACAGGTGTACAATACCAGACCAGACCAAACGAACATAGAAACATACAACGGTGGCAGCTAGTATTCCGGAGACGACGAACGCCGAAGCCTGCCCGAGCAAGGAAGAGAGGCAGCCTCGGCCGAAACCGTGACATAACCACAAAGACCAGGCAGTTCTTTCAATGCCTCGCAAAGAAGGGCACTGGTTGGTAGATGTGTAAAACAAAAAAGCATATCCCTTTGAGCATGGTGAATTATTAATTAGGCTTTGGATGGTGTATCAATAAACCCAGTCACTACAAAGTTACAAGCGTCCTTCCTAACTCAGTTGCCGGAGAGGAAGGAAACTGCTCAGGGATTTCACCATAAGGCCAATGGTGATTTTAAAACAGTTACAGCGTAATGGTTTTGATATGAGAAAACTGAGGATGGATCAACAACATTGTAATTCACAATACTAACCTAAATGACAGAGTGAAAAGACGGAAGACTGTACATCATTTTTTTATTCCAAAACATGCATCCTGTTTGCAACAAAGCACTTAAGTAGTACTACAAAAAATGTGGCAAAGACATTTACTTTTTGTACTGAATACAAAGTGTTAGGTTTGGGGCAAATCCAACACAAGACATCACTGAGCACCACTCTTCATATTTTCAAGCATGGTGGTGGCTGCCTCATGTTATGGGTATGCTTGTCATTGACAAGGACTAGGGAGTTTTTTAAGATAAAAAGAAACGGAATACAGCTATACTTAACAAAAAATATAAATGCGACATGCAACAATTTCAAATATTTTACTGAGTTACAGTTCATAGAAGGAAATCAGTCAATTGAAATAAATTAATTAGGACCTAATCTATGGATTTCACATGACTGGGCAGGGGCTCAGCCATAGGTGGGCCTGGGAGGGCATAGGCTGACCCACTTGGGAGCCAGGCTGTCACGATCGTTGAACGGAGTAGACCAAGGCGCAGCGTGATGAGCAAACATATTTTATTATCTTTAGTGATAATAATAACAAAACAACAAACGATAACGACACGTGAAGTCCTAGGTTTAACACAACCAACACGGAACAAACCAAACGGAACAAGATCCCACAACTATTGTGGGAAAACAGCCTGTTTAAATGTGGTTGCCAATCAGAGACAACCAGCCACAGTTGACACTCGTTGCCTCTGATTGAGAACCACACTGGCCAACATAGAACTAGAACACATAGAATATACAACACAGAACAAGAACACATAGAATCTACACACCCTGGCTCAACATATAGAGTCCCCAGAGCCAGGGTGTGACAGTACCCCTCTCCCAAAGGCGCGAACTGCGACCGCGCCTTAACATAAACCAAACAGGGGAGGGCTGGGTGGGCATTCCTCCTCGGAGGCGGTTCCGGCTCCGGGCTTGCCCACCACCCTCCAATAATCCCCCCGTAGCGCCCCTGGTCCGGTCCCGCTGGCTGGAGCTGGACTGGACATCGTAGGAGCGGATTGCTTAAGCTCCAGTGTGGAGCAACTGACCGGTACCTGACCAGGCACCGGTGACCCAGGCACGGGTTGTGCCGGACTGACGACGCGCACCCCAGGCTTGGTGCATGGAGCAGGAACGGGCCGGACCGGGCTGACGATGCGCACCCCTGGCTTGGTGCGTGGAGCAGGAACGGGCCGGACCGGGCTGACGATGCGCACCCCTGGCTTGGTGCGTGGAGCAGGAACGGGCCGTACCGGGCTGACGACTCGCACCCCTGGCTTGGTGCGAGTGGCAGGAACAGGCCGGGCCGGGCTGGCGACGCGCACCGTAGGCTTGGTGCGAGTGGCAGGAACAGGCCGGGCCGGGCTGGCGACGCGCACCGTAGGCTTGGTGCGAGTGGCAGGAACAGGCCGGGCCGGGCTGGCGACGCGCACCGTAGGCTTGGTGCGAGTGGCAGGAACAGGCCGGGCCGGGCTGGCGACCGCACCGTAGGCTTGGTGCGAGTGGCAGGAACAGGCCGGGCCGGGCTGGCGACAGCGCACCGTAGGCTTGGTGCGAGTGGCAGGAACAGGCCGGGCCGGGCTGGCGACGCGCACCATTAGCTTGGTGCGGGGAGCAGGAACAGGCCGGGCCGGGCTGGCGACGCGCACCATTAGCTTGGTGCGGGGAGCAGGGACAGGCCGGGCCGGCGACGCGCACCATTAGCTTGGTGCGGGGAGCAGGTACAGGCCGGGCCGGGCTGACGACGCGCACCATTAGCTTGGTGCGGGGAGCAGGAACAGGCCGGGCCGGGCTGGCGACGCGCACCGTAGGCTTGGTGCGAGGGGCAGGAACAGGCCGGGCCGGGCTGGCGACGCGCACCGTAGGCTTGGTGCGAGTGGCAGGAACAGGCCGGGCCGGGCTGGCGACGCGCACCATCAACTTAGTGCGGGGAGCAGGAACGGGCCGGACCGGACTGGTGACGCACACCACTTGCTTGGTGTGAGGAGCGGGACTGGGTTTCGTCATAACCCTCCGCTCCCTCAGCTGCCTACCCAGTTCCTCTCACCGTGCCTCTATTCTCACCTTCTCCCTTATCGCCTCCAGTAGCTCCACCCTCTGCACCACTAACTCCTGCTCCCTCTGCACCAATAGCCCCCTTAACCTGGTGGCCTCCTCACCTAACCTCCTAATACGCCCTGTAGCTGCCTCCTGCTGCCCCGTCGCCCATGCCGTGTGCCCCCCCCCTCATTTTTTTTTGGGGTTGCCTCTCGTCCGTCCGACGACGACACTGTTGACGCCGTTGCTCCTCTCTCCGTCGCGCCTCTACCGTCTCCTTCCATGGACGGCGATCCATCCCGGCCTGGATTTCCTCCCAGGTCCAGGACCCCTGCCCGTCCATTATCTGCTCCCACGTCCAGGCTGCCTGCTCCTGGACACGCTGCTTGGTCCTGGTATGGTGGGATCTTCTGTCACGATCGTTGAACGGAGTAGACCAAGGCGCAGCGTGATGAGCAAACATATTTTATTATCTTTAGTGATAATAATAACAAAACAACAAACGATAACGACACGTGAAGTCCTAGGTTTAACACAACCAACACGGAACAAACCAAACGGAACAAGATCCCACAACTATTGTGGGAAAACAGCCTGTTTAAATGTGGTTCCCAATCAGAGACAACCAGCCACAGCTGACACTCGTTGCCTCTGATTGAGAACCACACTGGCCAACATAGAACTAGAACACATAGAATATACAACACAGAACAAGAACACATAGAATCTACACACCCTGGCTCAACATATAGAGTCCCCAGAGCCAGGGTGTGACACAGGCCTACCCACTGGGGAGCAAGGTCCAGCCAATCAGAATTTCCCCACAAAAGGGCTTTATTACAGACAGAAATACTTGTCGATTATTGTCCCATGTCTGTCTTGGTCTCGTGAATACCATGTATTGTGCTCTTGGTATTACGGTCTCGTCCCGTGTATTGTTTAGAGGTTGTGCTCTTGTTATTTCAGGTCTCGTCCCGTTATTGTTTAGAGATTGTGCTCTTGGTATTACAGGTCTCGTCCCCTGTATTGTTTAGAGGTTTACACCTCGCTCTTTCGTTTGGGTTACATCCCTGTGTAATTGTCACGCCCTGGCTCTGGGGACTATGTTATGTTGAGCCAGGGTATGTAAGTCTATGTTTGTATATCTATGTGGGCCTGAGTGACTCCCAATCAGAGGCAACGAGTGTCAGCTGGTTGTCTCTGATTGGGAGCCATATTTAACTATCGGTCTTTTCACTTTGTGTTGTGGTTTCTTGTTCCGTTAAGGTTTGTTCGTGTTGTAACCTTAGACGTCACGCATCGTTGGTTATTGTTTTGATCGTGTGATCAGTTAATAAATATATATTATGTTCACCTTCAACGCTGCGCATTGGTCCTCTCTCGTAGACGATCGTGACAGAAGAAACCACCAGAACTGGACCAAGCAGCCTAGTGAGGAGCAGAGTAGGTGGACTTGGCAACAGTGGAGGCAGAGCTTCGACTGGGTCAAGCCGAATGAGGAGCTGAATGACGGAGATTGGAAGCAGAGGAGCGAGAGGTGGGCGAGAATTATCGAGGCCTGGCCCACGGGGAAGAGAGACTCCCAGAAATTTTTTAGGGGGGGGCTCACGACGTCGGACCAGCAGGAGGCCGCGATAGAGCGGCCCAGTGGGTTGCCAGAGGAGGCCGCCAGGTTACGGGGCCACTGGTCGAAGAGGGGATGGAGGATGTAGAGGCACGGCGAGAGGTACTGGCGTGTGTTGCCAGTCCGGTCCAGCCCGTTCCAGATCCCGGTGTAGGGCCAGTGGTGTGTGTCCCCAGTACGGTCCGGTCTATTCCTGCTCCCCGCACCAAGTCAGGGGTGCGCATCGTCAGCCCGGTTCGGCCCGTTCCTACTCCACGCACCAAGCCTACGGTGTGCGTCGACAGCCCAGCCCGGCCCGTTCCTGCTCTCCGCACCAAGTCTGTGGTGCGCGTCGCCAGCCCAGTCCGGCCCATCCAAGCTCCCGCACCAAGCCAGTGGTGTGCGTCGTCAGTCGGCACGGCCCGTGCCTGCTCTCCGCACCAAGTCTGTGGTGCGTTTCGTCAGCCCTGTCCGGCCCATTCCTGCTCTCCGCACCAAGTCTGTGGTGCGCGCCGCCAGCCCAGTCCGGCCCATCCAAGCTCCCCGCACCAAGTCAGGGGTGCGCTTACGTCAGCCCGGTCCGGCCCGTTCCTGCTCCCGCACCAAGTCAGTGGTGTGCTCGTCAGCCCAGTCCGGCCTGTCCCTGCTCCACGCACCAAGCCTACGGTGTGCGTCGTCAGCCTGGTAAGGCCCGTTCCTCCTCCACGCACCAAGCCAGGGGTGCGCGTCGTCAGTCCAGCACAACCCGTGCCTGGGTCATGTCCGAGCCGGATCCGCCGCCGGGGCGGGAGTGCCCACCCGGTCCCTCCCTGTTGTGGTTGTTTGGCGCGGTCGGAGTCCGCGCCTTTGGGGGTACTGTCACGCCCCTGGCTCTGGGGACAATGTTATGTTGAGCCAGGGTATGTAAGTCTATGTTTGTATATCTATGTGGGCCTGAGTGACTCCCAATCAGAGGCAACGAGTGTCAGCTGGTTGTCTCTGATTGGGAGCCATATTTAACTACTCGGTCTTTTCACTTTGTGTTGTGGTTTCTTGTTCCGTTAAGGTTTGTTCGTGTTGTAACCTTAGACGTCACGCATCGTTGGTTATTGTTTTGATCGTGTGATCAGTTAATAAATATATATTATGTTCACCTTCAACGCTGCGCATTGGTCCTCTCTCGTAGACGATCGTGACAGTAATATATATATATATATATATATATATATATATATATGTACCTTGTGTTGGGTGGAGAAAATAAAACCACTATTATGTATTCCTGCGCCTGTCTTCAAATCCTTATACAACATGACAGGTAAATAATTATTATCCATGGACACAGCAACTTTAGATATAGACTCAAGGTTTAATTAGAACAACCACACAACTTCAGGGGACAAATAAAGGATTAAATCCTATGAACAGAGAGCTGGAACCTGCTAAGGCATCAAAATCTAAATATTTACACCCCAGAGCCCCAGCATCCGGTATCAAAATAAAAGTCCTCCAATTACGGTCCCACACTATCACAGTACTGCAATGGTTTATTACAGCTTGTGTCTAAGTCTGTGTCTGTGGGTGTAAGCACACTGGCTTCTTCTCACACTGACTTCATTGATATACAGTAGACGTTGACAGTTCTAATCGGTCAGCTGGCAGTAGAGTTTGGTTTCTAACCTTGGTCTCAAACTCTATATGAACTCAGCACTACAGATAACCAAGGAACAGCGATTGGTCTCAAGGGTGAAAGTAGTGCTTAATTGCCAACCCAATGCAACTTTGTAATGTTAGTGTTTAAACCTTGTGATTCACTCACAGAGGAGGTGTCATGGGTTCTTTTCTGGGCAGACTCGGTACCTTGCAAGGATCACGTAGATCCCTGTGGTAAAGCATTCTTTCACAGTGATGAGAGACAAGCCATCGTCTGAGAGGGCAGGGAGGTTCAGAATCTGTTAAAGAGCGATAAGGAGAGAGGTTGAATGAGATGGTAACTCTGGTCAGCTGAGATGAAATTGTTACATACACAACACATACACACACATACAGTAGCTGAGTGTAACTCACTTTATCAGGCTTGAAGATTACTACAGATTGTGATTTGAAGTGCCACTGACATGCGTTCAACAACTTTGTTACAGTGGTTAGTTGAAGAAAGAGTACAGCGCATGCACACACACATCAAGACTCATGGTGTCAGATCTCGTTTGTCTGAATCTTACTGACGGGAAGCAGGCTATGACTATCATAATAAGCACTCATGGGTGGGAGATGGATATATAGCCTGCTTTAAGCCTTAAGTAAAACACAATTTAACTCCTGTAATCACACATAAATCCCTGGACTCTAGTGTGGAAACAAATGTGAGAGACCTAGAGGCTCAAAGGCCCTGGAAAACCAGCAGCTTTTCTCACTTGTGGGAAAACTGAAGTATGGTTTACTGTATTGGGGAACTTCAGAATCAATAGTGCTGTGAAGTCATGCCTCATGTGATTGGGAAACACACATGCATCTCTCTCTGAACGTCTGAAAGCTACAGTTCCATGATGCCACATACCTCATGTGTCTGGTCATGTTCACTAACTACTGTAACACCCTCTGGGTACCATGGGGTACCACACCCTATTACGCACCAGCCAAGATTCTGGGAGAGCGCACTGGTTCTCTTTTGATTACCATGGAGGTAACTCACTAGATCATAGTTGCCTCAGATTCCTGCAGGACAGGAAGATGATTGACTGTAATGTGTGGGTGGTGTCAATTTAGACGTACTGTCTCGGCCGCTGCATTACATTTAAAACAGATGGAGCAGGCCACATTGAAGTTTTCATTACATGTAAGTATGGGGTCATTCGAATCTGGTGTCATATTTTAACGTAAGTGTTGCCAATTCAGGACTATTACATAACACACGATAGGTTGGGAGTAAACGAGTGGCGCTATGGTCTAAAGCACTGCATAGCAGTGCTAGCTGTGCCACTAGAGATCCTGGTTCGAATCCAGGCTCTGTCGTAGCTCAGTTGGTAGAGCATGGCATTTGCAACGTCAGGGTAGTGGGTTTGATTCCCACGGGGGGCCAGTATGAAAAAAAATTAACTAATGTATGCACTCACTAACTGTAAGTCGCTCTGGTAAAGAGCGTCTGCTAAATGACTAAAATGTGAACGGGTGAGAAGGTTCATGCTAGCAGCACTGGCGAATAATATTCTGTGCATGTACTGTAACCATTACACTTAACACTTTTAAGCTATACTAGGAGTGACATTCAAAGTAATCGCCATTTCATTATTAATGGATAAACAGTAGTGTGTGTGTGGTAAAAAGCAGCTGTTAAGCATGAATACGTGTGTCATCTATTATACTAGTGGGGTTATTTTAGCCTCAGTCATAGAGAGGAAATAGAGAAGAGCTCAGCTGGTCTGTGAGGTCATTCACTCCCCAGGCATCAGCAGCCAGAGAGGAGCGTGACTCCACACCACGCCTCACATTTTCAGCTCTCTCTCTCTCTCACTCTCGCTCTAACACACACACACACACACATATGCATGCACAAAACACACACTTTCACACGCACACACACACACACACTCTCTCTTTGTCCACTATTCTAAAACCACACTGGTTACTGACACAGACACACACACAGTTCCTCTACCCTCCCCTGAACCCGTGATCTCCAAACCTGGGTGTAGTAGTATACGTGCCGTCTCACACATAGTATCTCTCCTCAAGCAACCTCTTCACCCACCGAAAATGGAAAAGATGACCTGAATAACTATAGGCAATGCTATTACTAGCCTGCCGCACAAGATTATAATTTAATACAGATCAATTATAATCATTATGTTATTATGCAATGTGTATTTGGATTAGCTGGGTTCGGCATTGTAAATAGAGGATATGCTAATTATCTATCCAGATTTTATTTTATGTCACATGAACCTCTGGCATAACTGATGAGAAATAATTTATGTTGTTTTCTGTTTAAACACTTAAAATGCTTGGAATGTACAGTATCTCACAAAAGTGAGTACACCCCTCACATTTTTGTAAATATTTGAGTATATCTTTTCATGAGACAACACTGAAGAAATGACACTTTGCTACAATGTAAAGTAGTGAGTGTACAGCTTGTATAACAGTGTAAATGTTCTGTCCCCTCAAAATAACACAACACACAGCCATTAATGTCTAAACCGCTGGCAACAAAAGTGAGTACACCCCTAAGTGAAAATGTCCAAATTGGGCCCAAAGTGTCAATATTTTGTGTGGCCACCATCATTTTCCAGCACTGCCTTAACCCTCTTGGGCATGGAGTTCACCAGAGCTTCACAGGTTGCCACTGGAGTTCTCTTCCACTCCTCCATGACGACATCACGGAGCTGGTGGATGTTAGAGACCTTGCACTCCTCCACCTTCCGTTTGAGGATGCCCCACAGGTGCTCAATAGGGTTTAGGTCTGGAGACATGCTTGGCCAGTCCATCACCTTCACCCTCGGCTTATTTAGCAAGGCAGTGGTCGTCTTGGAGGTGTGTTTGGGGTCGTTATCATGTTGGAATACTGCCCTGCGGCCCAGTCTCCGAAGGGAGGGGATCATGCTCTGCTTCAGTATGTCACAGTACATGTTGGCATTCATGGTTCCCTCAATGAACTGTGGCTCCCCAGTGCCGGCAGCACTCATGCAGCCCCAGACCATGACACTCCCATCACCATGCTTGACTGTAGGCAAGACACACTTGTCTTTGTACTCCTCACCTGGTTGCCGCCACACACGCTTGACACCATCTGAACCAAATACGTTTATCTTGGTCTCATCAGTAATCCATGTCCTTAGTCTGCTTGTCTTCAGCAAACTGTTTGCGGCTTTCTTGTGCATCATCTTTAGAAGAGGCTTCCTTCTGGGATGACAGCCATGCAGACCAATTTGATGCAGTGTGCGGCGTATGGTCTGAGCACTGACAGGCTGACCCCCCACCCCTTTAACCTCTGCAGCAATGCTGACAGCACTCATACGTCTATTTCCCAAAGACAACCTCTGGATATGACGCTGAGCACGTGCACTCAACTTCTTTGGTCGACCATGGCGAGGCCTGTTCTGAGTGGAACCTGTCCTGTTAAACCGCTGTATGGTCTTGGCCACCGTGCTGACCTCAGTTTCAGGGTCTTGGCAATCTTCTTATAGCCCAGGCCATCTTTATGTAGAGCAACAGTTATTTTTTTCAGATCCTCAGAGAGTTCTTTGCCATGAGGTGCCATGTTGAACTTCCAGTGACCAGTATGAGGGAGTGTAGAGCGATGACACCAAATTTAACACACCTGCTCCCCATTCACACCTGAGACCTTGTAACACTAACGAGTCACATGACACCGGGGAGGGAAAATGGCTAATTGGGCCCAATTTGGACATTTTCACTTAGGGGTGTACTCACTTTTGTTACCAGCGGTTTAGACATTAATGTCTGTGTGTTGAGTTATTTTGAGGGGACAGCAAATGTACACTGTTATACAAGCTGTACACTCACTACTTTACATTGTAGCAAAGTGTCATTTCTTCAGTGTTGTCACATGAAAATATATACTCAAATATTTACAAAAATGTGAGGGGTGTACTCACTTTTGTGAGATACTGTACGTGCTTCAACATCATATTGCTCAAATGATGGCAGGAATCATTTGTCATGTTGTCATTGGCATTATACCAAATTGATGTAACAGTTCAACAATCTAACTACAAATGACTTATGCAAGAACACGCAATTCACCATTGACACATTCAAAGCAGTGGAGGCTCCTCAGAGGTGTAAGGGGAGGACCATCCTCCCCAGTGAATTTCATAAAAATAAAAATAGTGAAATATTTAAAAAGTGAATATACTAAATATATTCACTTCACCAAATAATTGATTAAAACAGTAGCCTCAACAGCACTCTGCAGGTTAGCACTATGGTGTATCTAGCTTCTGTCCTCCTCTGGGTACATTGACTTCAATACAAAACCTAGGAGGCTCATGGTTCTCACCCCCTTCCATAGACTTACACAGTAATTATGTCAACTTCCGGAGGACGTCCTCCAACCTATCAGAGCTCTTGCAGCATGAACTGACATGTTGTCCATCCAATGAAAATATCAGAGAATTAATCTAGTACTGAAAGCATATGCTACAGCTAGCAAGCAATACAGTACATAAAATGTAGTAGTTGACTAGCACTGCAGGGCATTAAATGTAGTAGCTGACTCAAAGAGAGAGAAAGATAATAGTTGAACAGTTTTGAACAAATTAATTTCTTCCAAAATTAAGGAGAAGCAAGGGGGAGAGAGAGAGAGCTGGCTATATTTGGTTGTATTTTTTTGCCTTTAACTTTAACTTAGCTAGGGAATGCAGCTAGCTAGTTTAGCCTACTCAAACACCTGGCTCAAACAGAGAGGGATGCTATGTTAGCTAGCTGACTATGGCTATCCAACACAGGAACTCTTCCAAATCAAGGTAAGCTTTTGGTTTTATTAATGTATTGCCACCGGGTCCAACCGGTGTAACTGCTAAACTGTTTTCTGACTGTACTGCAAGAGTGTGGCTAGTGGGTTTACTAACGCGATAGTTCTAGTAGCTGTGTTGACTATGACGTGACAACGATGTAGGCTGTGTGTAGTGGTTATAGCAGTCATGATACACTACATGATCAAAAGTATGTGGACACCTGCTCCTCGAACATGAGAGAGGATGATTCTTTTTTTATGAGCATGGCCTTATTTCTATTACAGCATATTGGATGACTGTCATTCATATTCCATTCACCCAGCTCAATGTAACATAGATAGGTTTAGGCTACAACATGATACTCAAATTTCAAAATCATGTGCATTAATATGGAATTGGTCTCCCCCTTTGCTGCTATAACAGCCTCCACTCTTCTGGGAAGGCTTTCCACTAGATGTTGGAACATTGCTGCGGGGACTTGCTTCCATTCAGCCACAAGAGCATTAGTGAGGTCGGGCACTGGTGTTGGCAAATTAGGCCTGGCTCGCAGTAGGCGTTCCAATTCATCCCAATGGTGTTCGATGGGGTTGAGGTCATGGCTCTGTGCAGGCCAGTCAAGTTCTTCCACACCGATCTCGACAAACCATTTCTGTATAAACCTCGCTTTGTGCACGGGGGCATTGTCATGCTGAAACAGGAAAGAGCCTTCCCCAAACTGTTGCCACAAAGTTGGAAGCACAGAATCGTCTAGAATGTCATTGTATGCTGTAGCATTAAGATTTCCCTTCACATGAACTAAGGAGCCTGAACCATAAAAAACAGCCCCAGACCATTATTCCTCCTCCACCAAACTTTACAGTTGGCACTATGCTTTGGGGCAGGTAACGTTTTCCAGGCATCCGCCAAACCCAATTTCGTCAGTCAGACTGGTGATTCATCACTCCAGAGAATGCGCTTCCACTGCTCCAGAGTCCAACGGCGGCGAGCTTTACCCCACTCCAGCCAACGCTTGCCATTGCGCATGGTGATCTTAGGCTTGTGTGCGGCTGCTCGGCCATGGAAACCCATTTCATGAAGCTCTCCTCGCCCCTACCTGGGCACGAACCAGGGACCCTCTGCACACATCGACAACAGTCACCCTCGAAGCACCGTTACCCGTCGCTCCACAAAAGCCGCAGCCCTTGCAGAGCAAGGGAAACAACTACTTCAAGGTCTCAGAGCGAGTGACGTCACCGATTGAAATGCTACTAGCGCGCACCGCTAACTAGCTAGCCATTTTACACCGGTTACACTGACATTGCTTCCAGAGGCAGTTTGGAACTTGGTAGTGAGTGTTGCAACCGAGGACAGATAATTTTTACGAGCTACGCGCTTCAGCACTGTGGTACTGTTCTGTGAGCTTGTGTGGCCTACCACTTCGCAGCTGAGCCGTTGTTACTCCTAAACGTTTCCACTTCACAATAACAGCACTTACAGTTGACCAGGGCAGCTCTAGCAGGGCAGAAATTTGACAAACTGACTTGTTGGAAAGGTGGCATCCTATGATGGTGCCACGTTGAAAGTCACTGAGCTCTTCAGTAAGGACATTCTACTGCCAATGCTTGTCTATGGAGATTGCATAGCTGTGTGCTCGATTTTATACACCTGTCAGCAATGGGTGTGGCTGAAATAGCCGAATCCATTAATTTGAAGGAGTGTCCACATACTTTTGTATATATACAGTGCCTTGCAAAAGTATTCATCCCCCTTGGCATTCTTCCTATTTTGTTGCATTACAACCTGTAATTTAAATGGCTTTTTATTTGGATTTCATGTAATGGACATACACAAAATAGTCCAAATTGGTGAAGTCAAATGAAAAAAATTAATTGCTTCAGAAAATTCAAAAACATTGATAACGGAAAAGTGGTGCGTACATATGTATTCACCCCCTTTGCTATGAAGTCCCTAAATAAGATCTGGTGCAACCAATTACCTTCAGAAGTCACATAATTCGTTAAATAAAGTCCACCTGTGTGCAATCTAAGTGTCACATGATCTGTCACATGTTCTCAGTATATATACACCTGTTCTGAAAGGCCCCAGAGTCTGCAACACCACTAAGCAAGGGGCACCACCAAGCAAGCGGTTAATGAAGACCAAGGAGCTCTCCAACCAGGTCAGGGACAAAGTTGTGGAGAAGTACAGATCAGGGTTGGGTTATAAAAAAATATCAGAAACTTTGAACATCCCACGGAGCACCATTAAATCCATTATAAAAAAATTGAAAGAATATGGCACCACAAAAAACCTGCCAAGAGAGGGCCGCCCACCAAAACTCATGGAATAGGCAAGGAGGGCATTAATCAGAGAGGCATCAAAGAGACCAAAGATAACCCTGAAGGAGCTGCAAAGCTCCACAGCAGAGATTGGAATATCTGTCCATAGGACCACTTTAAGCCGTACACTCCACAGAGCTGGGCTTTACGGAAGAGTGACCAGAAAAAAGCCATTGCTTAAAGAAAAAAATAAGCAAACACATTTGGTGTTCACCAAAAGCCATGTGGGAGACTCCCCAAACATATGGAAGAAGGTACTCTGGTCAGATGAGACTAAAATTGAGCTTTTTGGCCATCAAGGAAAACGCTATGTCTGGCTCAAACCCAACACCTCTCATCACCCCGAGAACACCATCCCCACAGTGAAGCTTGATGGTGGCAGCATCATGCTGTGGGGATGTTTTTCATCGGCAGAGACTGGGAAACTGGTCAGAATTGAAGGAATGATGGATGGCGCTAAATACAGGGAAATTCTTGAGGGAAACCTGTTTCAGTCTTCCAGAGATTTGAGACTGGGACGGAGGTTCACCTTCCAGCAGGACAATGACCCTAAGCATACTGCTAAAGCAACACTCGAGTGGTTTAAGGGAAAACATTTAAATGTCTTGGAATGGCCTAGTCAAAGCCCAGACCTCAATCCAATTGAGAATCTGTGGTATGACTTAAAGATTGCTGTACACCAGCAGAACCCATCCAACTTGAAGGAGCTGGAGCAGTTTTGCCTTGAAGAATGGGCAAAAATCCCAGTGGCTAGATGTGCCAAGCTTATAGAGACATACCCCAAGAGACTTGCAGCTGTAATTGCTGCAAAAGGTGGCTCTACAAAGTATTGACTTTGGGGGGGTGAATAGTTATGAACGCTCAAGTTTTCTGTTTTTTTGTCTTATTTCTTGTTTGTTTCACAATAAAAAATATTTTGCATCTTCAAAGTGGTAGGCATGTTGTGTAAATCAAATGATACAAACCCCCAAAAAATCCATTTTAATTCCAGGTTATAAGGCAACAAAATAGAAAAATGCCAAGGGGGGTGAATACTTTCGCAAGCCACTGTAGTGTATGAAGGTTTGGCTTAGAAAGGCTTTTTCGCCTTGTCTCAGGTCACAGACAGCTGATGTGTTGTCCACTGAAGTGGAAAAGGTGAGAGGAAGAGAGTGCGTAGATGCGAGAAGGAATTATATATACAACGAGGAAAGTGATCACGCTGTTTTTATGTGGCTGCAATAAAAGTGAACTGTGTTTGCGTGTGATCAGGGGTGCATTCATTCCGTCGATTCTGTTGAAAAACGTTTCTTAAACGGAAGCAAAAGGAACAAAATGGGGATCAAAATACCAGAATTTGTCCAAAAGAAATTTACATTTACAAATGTTGGACTAATGATTACTTCCTAGATCAGCTAGATGCAGGCAAGTGTGTGCAAAGCAGTATTGAATGTGTCACTGTCTTTCACCTTTCACAAAATTCTCTATGTTGTCAACTTTAATTCAAAGGCTAGGTTGTAGCAACCTCATGATGTGTAAAGGGGAAATTCGAGTATCATGTAGTAGCCTAAACCTATCGATGTTACATTGAGCTGGGTGAATGGAATATGAATGACAGTCATCCAATATGCTGTAATAGAAATAAGGCCATGCTCATAAACAAAAGAATCATCCTCCCTCATCTTAAACGGCACCGACTGCCACTGGTTCAAAGTCACCTGGGTTGAACTTCAAAACAGGCAGTGGTTGAAAAAGTACCCAATTGTCATACAGTACTTGAGTAAAGGTAAAGATACCTTAATAGAAAATGACTCAAGTAAAAGTGAAAGTCGGCCAGTAAAATACTACTTGAGTAAAAGTCTAAAAGTATTTGGTTTTAAATATACACTACCAGTCAAAGGTTTGGACAGACCTACTCATTCAAGGGTTTTTCTTTATTTTTAAAATGTTTTACATTGTAGAATAATAGTGAAGATATCAAAACAATGAAATAACACATATGGAATCATGTAGTAAACAAAAAAGTATTAAACAAATCTAAATATATTTTATATTTGAGATTCTTCAAATAGCCACCCTTTGCCTTGATGACAGCTTTGCACACTCTTGGCATTCTCTCAACCCGCTTCACCTGGAATGCTTTTCCAACAGTCTTGAAGGAGTTCCCACACATGCTGAACACTTGTTGGCTGCTTTTCCTTCACTCTGCGGTCCGACTCATCCCAAACCATCTCAATTGGGTTGAGGTCAGGGGATTGTGAGGCCAGGTCATTTGATGCAGCACTCCATCACTCTCCTTCTTGGTAAAATAGCCCTTACACAGCCTGGAGGTATGTTGGGTCATTGTCCTGTTGAAAAACAAATGATAGTCCCACTAAGCCCAAACCAGATGGGATGGCGTATCGCTGCAGAATGCTGTGGTAGCCATGCTGGTTAAGTGTGCCTTGAATTCTAAGTAAATTACAGACAGTGTCACCAGCAAAGCACCCCCACACCATAACACCTCCTCCTCCATGCTTTACGGTGGGAAATACACATGTGAAGATCATCCGTTCACCTACTCCGCGTCTCACAAAGACACAGTGGTTGGAACCAAAAATCTCCAATTTGGACTCCAGACCAAAGGACACATTTCAACCGGTCTAATGTCCATTGCTCGTGTTTCTTGGCCCAAGCAGGTCTCTTCTTCTTATTGGTGTCCTTTAGTAGTGGTTTCTTTGCAGCAATTAGACCACGAAGGCCTGATTCACACAGTCCCCTCTGAACAGTTGATTTTGAGATGTGTCTGTTACTTGAACTCTGTGAAGCATTCATTTGGGCTGCAATTTCTGAGGCTCTAATGAACTTATCCTCTGCAGCAGATATAACTCTGGGTCTTCCATTCCTGTGGTGGTCCTCATGAGAGCCAGTTTCATCATAGCGCTTGATGGTTTTTGCAACTGCACTTGAAGAAACGTTAAAAGTTCTTGACATGTTCCGTATTGACTGACCTTGATGTCTTAAAGTAATGATGGACTGTTGTTTCTCTTTGCTTATTTGAGCTGTTCTTGCCATGATATGGACTTGGTATTTTACCAAATAGGGCTATCGACCATTTTCCTGTCCTGCTTTCAAACTGTATCAAGTAGTTTTGGGAGTCAGGGAAAAAGTCAAAAGAGTCAAAAGTACATAATTTTCCTTAGGAATGTAGTGAAGTAAAATTAAAAGTTGTCAAAAATATAAATAGTAAAGAGAAGTACAGATTCCCCCCAAAACTACTTAAGTAGTATTTTAAAGTATTTTTACTTAAGTACTTTACACCACTGAAAACAGGTTTCATCCAATGAGGGGTCACAGAAACAAACAGGCCTACGCACAAATTCAAGGATATGCTAACATAAATACAGACATATACACACATGCATACAGACCTCAGAACTCATTACCCTAACTCTACATTACACCACATGGTAAAGTCCAAACCAGCTTACTTAGGGGGAAAGTCGTACTTCACATCATCTGTAACATGTTGCTCAATTAATGCTTTCACTCAGATCACTGCCTGTGGAGAATTGACAGATCCATTTACTAGTGCTTACAATGGTTGATAACATTACCCTCTTTTGGTTACTAAAAGTACTACAAGTATTGTCTTCTAGGCTATTTTGATCTACAGCTTTCACAACATTCATTTTACCAAAGTTTTGATCCAACTATACAGAAAACAAAGGTTTGATTAATTAATAAATTGTCTGTATAGGGACATTTATCAGAAGAATGTATTGCAAAACATAAATATTTTAATAGATCTCAGGCAAAAAGAGGATTGGTATCAAAAGTGGTTAAACAATAGCAGTTCAAACATTACATGAAAACAGAGTGCTCTTCTTCTCTCTGACATTTTCCCTTCTCTCTAGCACCACCTGGTGGAATAAGACTCTCTCCTCCCTGTCCTTGGCCTGTCTGTCTGACCAGTGGTGTGCATCTCTGTGTGTGCAAAGGGGATCCAATCTCTCTGTTTAAAGCTGTTACTGTCCGTTCCTCCAGAACGTACCTGCCTGGTCGGTGGCACCAGCCTGCCCTATGCAGCACCAGGGTCCTGTCTATGGAACGGAAGCCCGGTGCTGAAGCAGGTCTGGGTTTGAGTTCTGAGATCAGGTTTCTGATGTCACTCTGTGGCCCGAACACTGTGGTCTGGAAGGCAGGCCAGGGTCAGTGATTCTGGTTCTGGTTCTTGACTGGTTCCTGATCTGGTTCTGGCTGTGTGTGGAGGGTCTTGTTGGACGGGGCTGACAGGGATCTGTTTACGGAGGGGTCCAGAGGGGTGTATGTGGCCCTGTCCCAGGCCAGGTGGGAGTGAAGGGGTGCGGCTGTGTTGGGTCTGGTCCCACTGCTTAGCCTCCTAGCGGAGAGGTGGGAGAGGGGTCTGGACCTGGGTACCCGAGGGGTCAAAGGTCTCCTGGATTCTGTGTTTAAAACCCTAAAAGTACAAAGTTCAACTCTGTTAGTTTAAGATTATTTACTTGAGGTCCTGGGACACAACAAGCAACTCCAGTCTAGACCCCATGTTTTGCAGTTTGCTGAAGTTTTTGTTCAATATGCACAGAGTGTTTATCATTTGGCGAGCGATTGCATCGGTCAAATATTCCCTTACTAATCCAGTTGCTGTTTGTGGTGTGGCTGATTTTGTGTCCAATTTTCAATCCTGTACTGGGTCTTACTGTTGTAAGTCTCTGGTCAGTGTGTGATCAGATCCCAGGAAGCAGATGTACAGGTCCAGAGCTCTCTGCAGCAGTTCAACAGCCTCTCTACTCTCTGTCTTACTGGGGTCCTGACACAGAAGCCTGCCTCCCATGGGAAATTTAAATAGACACAATCACACACCGCAAGTCCGCAGCACAGAGCAAAAACCACACAATCACATGGATCCAACAACACACAGCAAAGGCAGACACAGATGGACAAACAACCTAAAATGAATGGCTCATGAGTACTGATTTTATCCTGTGGATTAATGCTGAGGGACAAATAACATTCAGAATTCAAGTGTGAAAGGGGGTTGTAGCACTCCTAATTAAAGCTGAGATAATTACCTATTTTGACCAAGGTGAGTGCGAGACTGCATCTCTTTGTCTGAAGAAGCGGCAATGTCCTGATCTTTCACGTACACCTTGTGCCGAATCAGCTCCATCGCCTGCCTCAACCTGAACACATCACATCTTTACCACACAGATAATCTTCACAACACAGGTAATCTTCACAACACAGGTAATCTTCACAACACAGGTAAACTTCACTATATTTTGGCAGCTAGAGTAAAGGTAACTGCCAAAATAAAGTAAACACATCAATTGGTGTTTTGTTGGTGGTGGTAGAAAACGCTGTCTCAGGCGCCGCTCCTGTATCTCCCATAAGTGTTCAATTGGGTTGAGATCTGGTGACTGAAACGGCCATGGCATATGGTTTACATCGTTTTCCTGCTCATCAAACCATTCAGTGACCACTTGTGCCCTGTGGATGGGGCCAGTGTTATTAAAAGTCTTATTGAAACGTTCTCAGAACTTTAATTAAATATCATCAAATAACCTATATTTTACGTTCTGTGAACATGAATAAAACCTCCCAGGAAAACAATCAGGGAACCATATTCTAAGAATCTCCTTGCAACCTAAAAATGAAGTTCCTAGAACAGGCGAAATGTTCACTTCCGTTCTCAGAATGTTTAAAAAACGTTCCTTTTTACCAGTCAGGAAACTTATGGCTTTGTTCCCAGAACCAATGGTAAACCAAAAACTTATGTTCCCACAACTTCCAAGGAACCAAATGTGCTAGCTGGGTAACTACTATAACACCCTCTGGGCACATGTTCACTAACTATAGTAACAGCCTCTGGGTAGCAGGGAGGTAACTTATGAGACTAAATCATAGTTGCCTCAGATTCCTGCAGGACGGAAAGAGGATTGACTGTATTGTGTGGGTGGTGTCAATTTAGATGTACAGTGTCGGCCGCACTGAAGTTTTCAATCATTTAAAACACATAGGCCCGGCCACATTGAAGTTGTCATTACATGTAAGTATGGGGTCATTGGAATCTGGTGTCATATTTTAACTTAAAGGAAAAATCCACTCAATATTGTGGTATTTTTTTCGTTAGTCCACTGTTGATACAGTACCAAAATGTTTTGCAAGACAAGTTTTCAAGATATAGGATTTTCAAGAACCAAAGTGTCACTTGCCACATCATCATGATGATGATACGTTTTGCATCATTTGATGCATTTCACTCTTGCATTCAAACACACACACACACACATACACACATACAGTGCATTTGGAAAGTATTCAGACCCCTTTACTTTTTCCATATTTTGTTATGTTACAGCCTTATTATAAAATGGATGAAAAGTGTTTTCCCCCTCATCAATCTACACACAATACCCCATAATGACAAAGCAAAAACAGGTTTGTAGAAATTGTTGCAAATTTATAAAAAAATATCACATTTACATAAGTATTCAGACCCTTTACTCAGTACTTTGTTGAAGCACATTTGGCAGCGATTACAGCCTCGAGTCTTCTTGGGTATGACGCTACAAGCTTGGCACACCTGTATTTGGGGAGTTTCTCCCATTCTTCTCTGCAGATCCTCTCAAGCTCTGTCAGGTTGGATGGGGAGCGTTGCTGCACAGCTATTTTCAGGTCTCTCCAGAGATGTTCGATCAGGTTCAAGTCCGGGCTCTAGCTGGGCCACTCAAGGACATTCAGAGACTTGTCCTGAAGCCACTCCTGCATTGTCTTGGCTGTGTGCTTAGGGTCGTTGTCCTGTTGGAAGGTGAACCTTCGCCCCAGTCTGAGGTCCTGAGCAGGTTTTCATCAAGGGTCTCTCTGTACTTTGCTCCTTTCATCTTTGCCTCAATCCTGACTAGTCTCCCAGTCCTTGCCACTGAAAAACATCCCTACAGCATGATGCTGCCACCACCATGCTTCACCGTAGGGATGGTGCCAGGTTTCCTCCAGACGTGACGCTTGGCGTTCAGGCCAAAGAGTTGACGCTTGGTTTCATTAGACCAGAGAATCTTGTTTCTCATGGTCTGAGAGTCTTTATGTGCCTTTTGGCAAACTCCAAGTGGGCTTTCATATGTCTTTTACTGAGGAGTGGCTTCCTTCTGCCCACTCTACCATAAAGGCCTGATTGGTGGAGTGCTGCAGAGATGGTTGTCCTTCTGGAAGGTTCTCCAATCCCCACAGAGGAACTCTGGAGCTCTGTCAGAGTGACCATTGGGTTCTTGGTCGCCTCCCTGGCCAAGGCCCTTCTCCCCCGATTGATCCGTTTGGAAGAGTCTTGGTGGTTCCAAACTTCTTCCATTTAAAAATTATGGAGGCCACTGTGTTCTTGGGGAAATTTTTTGGTACCCTTCCCAAGATCTGTGCCTCGACACAAACCTGTCTCTGAGCTCTACGGACAATTCCTTCAACCTCATGGCTTGGTTTTTGCTCTGACATGTGTTACACCCCTGAAAAAGGGGAGAAATAATCACGAACGTGACGCAGTTATGTTTCCTCACTGACAAATTTAGTGTAATCTTTTTACAAAAATACCACATTATACAGAACAACAGATCTACAGGAACCAGAGATTTGCAGGGTACAAAGCTTATTCAAGTCACAACAGCATAAACTGTAATTCACTAAAACATATACAAATGTTTCAATATAACTGTCAAACACAAAGTAGCTTTAGCTCAGTAACCCATAACTACATTTATCAACCATGTCAACAAAGTATTCGAAACACATTATACAAATAACCCCAAATATATTATTAACAACGCACATATTCATTCACAATTAGCATAAAATGGCAGCTACTCTCAGTACGAGCTATATCGCTGCAACCAAGCAGATTACAGTCACACACGCACCTAATAACTCTCTTCAACTTAACTCTAACTTACTCAAGATGTTACTAACACATACCTTAAACTCTCTTCACAGGTTAGCAAGTTATTACATTCAAATTAACTCGTTTCATATCAATAACGTACCTGAAAAAGGGAAGAAATAATCACGAACGTGACGCAGTTATGTTTCCTCACTGACAAATTTAGTGTAATGAGAAAAAGACCGCGATTCCCCCAGGAAGTTGGGTGGAGACCAGAGCAATCGATCTCAGGCTCATAGATTAAGAGCATTTAGTAGATCACAGATGAACACTTTTACCCTTAAATTAGGCACCACAAACTAAAGTAGTCAATATAACATTTACACATTCCTCTTACAATATTAACCCTTTGACTCTTGACGGATTTTAAACACATTTATGCATTTTATCAATCTCTATGAACTAGTACTGGATGCATAATCTTTTTAACCTTAGATATTTTAAGATCCTTACATACCATGAACTTACTAATACTTTTTAGTGTATAACAGGCTATGAATATGTCCTTTAACCTGTCACACTCTCCCCGACAAAATAAATGTTGTCCCAACATTACCAACATTGTCTTCTTAAACAGTCTATAAGCACTGGACGTAGAAAATCCTCTTCTGTAAGATAGTCCTTGAGCAGAGGTCAAAGTTCACAGTTCAAATAGAACCAAGAAGTTATATTCACAGTCCATATCTGTTGACCAGCTGTATAAACAGTCCATAAGCAGTCTTTTCTCATACTATTGTCAACAGTCCATCAGTTTTAATGATCTATATGCATAGTCTGCTAATTGTCTTGTGAAAGTCTGTGAAATCAGTCAGTAGTCCATGGTCAAACATGTCAACTCTGTCTGTGGCCTCAAGTTTGCTGAAGTCCATACATGTAGGGTGGCTGAAGGTAATATCGCTGTAGTGATGGCAGCCATGGAACCAGTCCTGGTGCAGGGTAGACAGGGAACAACTGTGGCTGTGGCTGGATACTGTAGCAGGAAGGGATACCAAGCTGATCATAGGTGATACGTCTTGGAGGGTGTCTCTCTCTTTGTGGCAGCTGGTAAGCTGGTTCCTCAGGTTCAGCAGCAGCAGTTAATGAAGGAAAGGCACTTAGTGGACGATCATCCAGCACATTTTCAGCAGGCAAGTTCATCTCCTCAGCAGGCAGTTCTTTAACTGTTGTTTTCTCCTCCAGCTGATTTTCAACAAGAGGCTGTGCTGGTAGCGTATCAGGAACTGGCACCGCAACTGTTTGTTTCACTGGTGGGGGCCTGTTTTCCGACTCTCTCGCTGGTTCAGCATACCTCTCAGGCACTGTAGGAAATGTGGGGACCTGTAGCGGCTCATGATGAAGGTCATATTCATCCCCGCTGTCTTCATCAGAATCTAGAGGCTGTGATCCAGGCTGATGTCTCTTTTTCTTACTTTTGTCATCTTTAGTCATTTCTGGTTGTTTCTCAAAAGGTAAGTGGTCACAGGACATGAGCAGGTTTCTGTGCAGGACCCGGGAGCGTCCCCTACCCCTTTTCTGGTCTCAACTCATAAATCGGCAGGTCTGAACCCATTTGTCTCACTACTGTGTGAATTTGATCTTCCCAATAGTTACGGAGTTTGCCTGGTCCTCCTCTTGGTGTCAGGTTTTTAATCAGAACTCGCTCGCCAGGCTGTAGCACTGAACTCCTAACTTTAGTGTCATAGTACTTTTACTTCTTTCAGCAGCTTTCTGAGCATTTTCATTTGCAATGGCGTATGCTTCTTCCATTCCTCGTTTCCAGTTCTCCACGTAGTCTCGCTGGTTACTGGAACCTGCCTCTGTGCACAATCCAAAGAACATATCAACTGGAAGCCTGGGGGATCTCCCAAACAGAAGATAAAATGGTGAATAGCCAGTCACTTCGCAACGGGTGCAGTTATAGGCATAAACCAGTTTGTTTAGAGACTCCTTCCAGTTTGACTTTTGTGTCTCAGTTAGTGTCTTTAGCATTTGCAACAATGTTCTGTTCATTCGTTCCACTTGACCGTTCCCCATCGGGTGGTAGGGTGTTGTTCTGGACCCCGCCATGCCACTGAGTTTCTTTAACTGATGGAACAACTGATTTTCGAATTCTCCCCCTTGGTCATGGTGGATGCGGGAGGGGAACCCAAACTTCAGGGCAAAGTCATTGAAGATGAGATTTGCAGCAGTTTTTCCTGACTTTGATGTGGTGGCGTAGGCTTGAGTGTAACGTGTAAAATGATCAACAATCACGAGGATGTACTCATATCCCCCTTTGCATCTGTCGAGATGGAGGAAATCTATACATACCAGTTCAAATGGCTGTGTTGTCACAATGTTTGTCAGAGGAGCTCTTGTTTCATGGCCTGGCTTTTTCTGCTTGACACAGCTACAAGTTTTAGTCACATAGTGCTCAATGTCAGATTGCATATAAGGCCAGAAGAAGCGGTCACGTACTAGTGATACAGTGCGGTCAGTACCTTGGTGTCCCATGTTATTGTGCAACTCTTCCATCACTTTACCTTTGTACTGCTCTGGTAGAACTAACTGCTTGCGGGCTGTAGTGATTCTGTAAAGAATACCATCACTGTCGATTGTCAATTTGTCCCATTCTCTGAATAGGCATTTTGTCTTTGGACTGAATTCCTTTTGCTCTTTAACTGGCGGTTTGGAACCAGACAGCTTGAAATCGAGCACAGGACGGATGACCGGATCAGACTCTTGTGCCTCTCTTATCCCCTCTTTTGGGATCGAGCTGATTGTTGCTGTAGTTGTCTCACCTTCAGCTGATACTGACATAGATGCAGCTGAAATTGACCAAGGCACAAAAGGCTCTTTCTGTACCTCTACTGCTTGTATAGTGGCGGCAATGGTGTCTGGTGGAAGCTCCTCAGAACATTCTCTCATCAGTGACTCTACATCCAGTGGCATCCTCGACAAAGCATCTGCATCACCGTTCTCTCTGCCTGGCCTGTACTTTATTGTAAAGTGGAAATCAGCCAATTCTGCAACCCACCTGGAAGTGGTTGCGTTCAGTTTTGCAGTAGACAGAATGTAGCTCAGCGGGTTGTTATCACTGTATACAGTGAAGGTCGGAGCATAGTACAAATAATCATGGAACTTATCAGTGATTGCCCATTTTAGAGCTAGAAATTCTAGCTTGCCAGAGTGGTAGTGATAGTTCTTCTCAGCTGCTGTTAAGGTTCGAGAGCCATAAGCAATGACCCTAAGCTTCCCATCTTGCTCTTGATAAAGAACTGCTCCCAAGCCTTGGTGTGACGCATCAGTGTGTACAACAAATGGCTGAGTGAAGTCAGGGAAACCTAAGACTGGTGGGTGAAGCAGACACTCAATCAGCTGTTCAAGTGCCTGTTGATGCTGGTCAGTCCACAGGATTGGCTTGTTTGAGGGCACCACATGACTTACTTTCTTTGTTTTTGCTTTCCGTGGGTGGTCAGGTAATTTCTCTGAATCTGCTTTCAGGAGGTCATACAGACAGCTGGCCCTCCTAGAAAAGTCTTTGATGTACTGTCTGTAGTAAGTGAGTAAACCAAGCATTTTTTCTGAGCTGGCCCACAGTCTGTGGTCTGATCTCTTTCAATGCTCTTACTGCTTCAAAATCGGCTGGGTCAACTTTGCTGCCGTCTGCAGACACTATTCTGCCCAAATAACGGACCTGGGGTTTAAAGAGATCACACTTACTTGGCTTGAGTTTGATGCCATACTCTCTGAGACGCTGCAAAACCTTTTGCACATCATTCACATGGCTGTCGAAAGTTTTACTGAAAACTAGCGTGTCGTCCAGATAAGGAATGCAGATGTTGTCCCGGAGCCCTTCCAAACATTCCTCCATACAACGCTGAAAAGCTGCAGGAGCGTTCATGAGGCCGAATGGCATACGTATCCACTCATAGAGTCCCCATGGGGTCACAAATGCTGTCAGTGATCTGCTTTCTTCAGAGATGAACCCTTGGTGATATGCTTTTCCCTGATCTAAAAGGGAGAACCAGGAATTACCACCTAAACTGTCCATGATGTCCTGGACCCGAGGGATGGGCTGGCGGTCGGGATGTGTCTTTCTGTTCAGGTCTCTGTAATCTATACACAACCGGAGGGTCCCGTCCCTTCTTCCTAACGCAAACGACAGGTGAAGAATATGAAGAGTTTGACTTCCTAACCCAACCCTGGGCTATGAGGTCATGAAGGTAACCCTTCATCTCCTGATACAGTGGCCTGGGCACTGACATGTATGTGCGCTTGACTGGTTCAGAGTCCTTTAGAGAAATAGTCATTTTCAATCGTTCAATGCAGCCAATGTCATTGTCTGATCTGGAGAAGGAGTGACACTCTTCTCTAAGCATTTTCCTAACAACCTCTCTCTGTTCTTCGGTTAGGTGACTTAAACCTACTGGTGGATCCCACTGTTCAGTAGCAGTACATGGGGTTTGAACACTGGTGTGATTCACTGTGGCTGGGGTGACAGCTTTTTTCAAAGACTTGGGCAGGTAACACAGTCACAATGGTTTGTACTGTACCGATTATGGTGCGTCCTAGCAGGGCAATGTCAGTGGTCAGTGGGGTTAGAGACATCAAGCATGACAACTGGAAAAACACCTTTCTTAACTCTGACTAGTGTGTCAAAGAACTCAAGTTCATCTGGCCACTGCGGGTTCAGGTCTGGCTGGAAAAGCATTGTCATGTCATCTTTGAAAGGCTGGGAAGCTACCCGGCACTCAATCTGAATGCTACTGTGTTTTGGTACAGCAACCTTCTCTTTCTTGGTCTTCACTGCGTATTCATCTGTCTGTTCTGCGCTAACAGCCTGTATAAAAGCCCTCACCTTATTTCTTTTGAGGCTTGGGAAAGCTTTTTTCACTGTACTGTACCGTTTAGTCTTTTCGGTCATTGTCAGGATGTGCTCAATAACATTGAAACCTATGATGGGATGAGATAGGTGACAGCCTTTCATTACCAGCACTGGGATGATCAGTTCCTTCGTTTGGTCAGTTTCAGAGGCTAGCCGAAAAGTTGTTTCAATCCATCCCAGGTACGGCATTTCAGTCCCATTTGCTGCCGTCAATCTTAGATCATCAGGTGAGTCCAGAATTTCTGAAACATCCCTCAGCCTTGCGTTTGGGAGAGATTCCGCTTTCCATCGTTCATCAATGACCGATACCTGAGAGCCTGTGTCCCATAGAGCTTGGAGGTGGTGGCGATTCAGGTGACACTCAACAAGGCACTGTCTACCGACTAGCGAGGTGACCTTATGGGGGTGGCAACCTTGAGCTAGGGATGGTAAAGAGTGGGCATTTTCTTCTGTACAGGAAAGCTTTTCACAGGTAGAGTCCATTTTCAGGTGAGTGCATTTTTCCTTATGTTTAGTCCAATGTTGGTTTTGACATCCTTTGGAACAGTACAGTGTCTCTTTACATGATGAACATTGTTTCAGGTTCTCAAATGAATCTTCTCTGGCACAATTTGCACATTTCTGGGACTTTTTGGTAGCTACGGTTAACACTTGTCCCTCAGCGGTAACCCTTCCCCGTTTAAAGGGGCCTCTTTGGATGGTCTGACTCCCCGGATTTTACATCCAGCTTGAAAATGTTCTCCACTCCCACATCGGAAGCAGTGTGTGCAGCGTGCATCTGTTCTGGCCTGCTGGCAGACAAAACACCTCCTTGGAGCTTGAGCAGAGCGGTTGGTATACAGGTTAGGTGCATATTGATACTGCGCAGGGTCAGGTGCTTGGGGCTGACTGTAGTTGCTGTAATACTGCTGCTGGGAAACAGGTGGCTGGGGTTCCCTATCTGGCCTCCTAACTGGAAGTGGGGCATGGGCATAAGGCGATGACTGAAACATAGGCTGCTGTAATGTCTCCTTAATCTGAGCAATCTCTGCACTGAGACCTTTTAGGGAAGCTACACCTGTCTTAAGTTCAGCTAACTCTGTTAACAGTTCTGCGGGTATCTTAGCTTTGGCTTCCTTCACAGGACACTTTGCAGATGGCGTATCTTCTAACTGGACTACACTTACAGTTGTAGCAGGCTGTGGGGCATTAAAACGCTTTTTGTTTCGTCTTTCTAACTCATTAGCACAAGCAATGTTAAGCTTCTCTAGCAAAACCTCATCTGATGTTTCGCTATCAAGCAGGAGAGGCTGCATGTCTATCCTGATACTGTCACTCTGGAGACCTGTAAGGACTGTGTGTAAACACATGCGCTGGACTAGGGCAGGGTCATACTTAAGCCCTGATTCTGACTCCTGGGACGCAAATAGTACTTTCTGCCTCAAATCTAAGACGCGCATCAGGAAGCTTTGAGGGGTCTCCTTGCTATGCTGTGCTTCTGAAGCTAGCTGTTTGTAAAGCTCTGTTGCACTCTTCTCTTGGAAGTGGGAACGCAGGATGCATCTAAGTGTGGGAAGAGTTAGCTGGGGTTTACCTTCCAAGTAGCTGCGTAGCTGTGAGCCTGGAGAAATAGCCCTGATTACTGCGTCTACTATTTCTACCTCAGGATAGCCTCTGTTAAGTCCATTCTCAATCTGATGGGCAAGGCTGGAAAAAGTCAGTTTATCTTTCTGGCCCGGTTCACCTATCTGACCAGAAATTTTTAACTCTTTGCGCCAGTATGAGCCGGGCTGTGCACTGGGTGAGAGCTGCATGCTCCTCTGAAGATGGGCAGGGGGTTGGGGCTGGCGCAGAGAATCACTGGCTTGGTCTGCAGTACTCTGCTCAGTTCCCACCCCTTGTTGTGGGGTTACAGTTCTCAGTCCCTCTATTCTGTGATGTGTTCTGGCTGTTTCAATATCATGGTCAGTTTGCCCTGTCTTGCTATCTATGCCACTGATCATCTCTGTCATTTTGTCTTTAAGTAACAATAATTCCGACATGCCGCCATCTTCTAACTCTGCAACTTCCTCTCTTTCAAGGAACATCATAATGTGAGTCATCAGTGATATGCGGGATTTGTCTTGAACATCTCTTCTCTGTTCGCCTGATATGTCAAGGAAATCACATACGTCTAGTAACTTGTCTTTAGTCAGGGTTTGCAATTCTCCTACTACCTCTTCCTGTAGTTCTTCCAAGGCGGTTGTCATGTTGACAGGACAGGAGGAACCTTTACTGTGCAGGAGTTGACTCTGAATTAGGTGGTCCTTACTGTCTCTGATGGTCTCTCAACGGCCTCAGTCGACACGTACTTAACCCCCAACTTCCAGCTCCCCTCGAACAGCAACACTTTCCTCACTGCAGCCTGCCTGGGTTGTTATGTAGGGATTTAGCTGGCTCGGAATTCAGCGACCAGGATGTGGAAGCCGGACATCTGAGCAGCAATCTCAGCGGAGCCTCCAAAATGTTACACCCCTGAAAAAGGGGAGAAATAATCACGAACGTGACGCAGTTATGTTTCCTCACTGACAAATTTAGTGTAATCTTTTTACAAAAATACCACATTATACAGAACAACAGATCTACAGGAACCAGAGATTTGCAGGGTACAAAGCTTATTCAAGTCACAACAGCATAAACTGTAATTCACTAAAACATATACAAATGTTTCAATATAACTGTCAAACACAAAGTAGCTTTAGCTCAGTAACCCATAACTACATTTATCAACCATGTCAACAAAGTATTCGAAACACATTATACAAATAACCCCAAATATATTATTAACAACGCACATATTCATTCACAATTAGCATAAAATGGCAGCTACTCTCAGTACGAAGCTATATCGCTGCAACCAAGCAGATTACAGTCACACACGCACCTAATAACTCTCTTCAACTTAACTCTAACTTACTCAAGATGTTACTAACACATACCTTAAACTCTCTTCACAGGTTAGCAAGTTATTACATTCAAATTAACTCGTTTCATATCAATAACGTACCTGAAAAAAGGGAAGAAATAATCACGAACGTGACGCAGTTATGTTTCCTCACTGACAAATTTAGTGTAATGAGAAAAAGACCGCGATTCCCCCAGGAAGTTGGGTGGAGACCAGAGCAATCGATCTCAGGCTCATAGATTAAGAGCATTTAGTAGATCACAGATGAACACTTTTACCCTTAAATTAGGCACCACAAACTAAAGTAGTCAATATAACATTTACACATTCCTCTTACAATATTAACCCTTTGACTCTTGACGGATTTTAAACACATTTATGCATTTTATCAATCTCTATGAACTAGTACTGGATGCATAATCTTTTTAACCTTAGATATTTTAAGATCCTTACATACCATGAACTTACTAATACTTTTTAGTGTATAACAGGCTATGAATATGTCCTTTAACCTGTCACACATGCACTGTCAACTGTGGGACCTTATACAGACAGGTGTGTGCCTTTCCAAATCATGTCCAATCAATATAATTTACCACAGGTGGACTCCAATCAAGTTGTAGAAACATCTCAAGGATTTTGAGTCTCATAGCAAAGGGTCTGAATACTTACAGTACCGGTCAAAAGTTTGGACACTCCTACTCATTCAAGGGTTTTTCATTATGTTTTACTATTTTCTACATTGTAGAATAATAGTGAAGACATCAACACTATGAAATAACACATATGGAATCATGTAGTAACCAAAAAAGTGTTAAACAAATCAGAATATATTTTATATTTGAGATTCTTCCAAGTAGCCACCCTTTGCCTTGATGATAGCTTTGCACACTCTTGGCATTCTCTCAACCAGCTTCACCTGGAATGCTTTTCCAACAGTCTTGAAGGAGTTCCCACATATGGTGATATTTTGTATACCAACCCTAACTTGTCACAACACAACTGATTGGCTGAAACGCATTAAGAAGGAAATACATTCCACAGATTAACTTTTAACAAGGGACACCTGTTAATGTACACGCATTCCAGGTGACTACCTCATGAAGCTGGTTGAGAGAATGCCAAGAGTGTGCAAAGCTGTCATCAAGGCAAAGGGTGGCTACTTTGAAGAATCTCAAATATAAAATATATTCTGATTTGTTTAACACTTTTTTGGTTACTACATGATTCCATTTTAGTTATTTAGCAGACACTCTTATCCAGAGCGACTTACAGGAGCTGTGGGTTCGATTCCCACGGGGGGGGGCCAGTATGAAAAAAATAAAAAATAAATATAATGTATGCACTCACTAACTGTAAGTCGCTCTGGATAAGAGCGTCTGCTAAATGACTAAAATGTAAATGTAAGTGCCTTGCTCAAGGGCACATCGACAGATTTTTCACCTAGTCGGCTCAGGGATTAGAACCAGCGACCTTTCGGTTACTGGCACTATGCTCTAACCACTAAGTTACCTGCAATATATGTGTTATTTCATAGTTTTGATGTCTTCACTATTATTCTACAATGTAGAAAATAGTAAAACTAAAGAAAAACCCATGAATGAGTAGGTGTTCTAAAACTTTTGACCGGTAGTGTATTTCTGTTTTTAATTTTTAACACATTATGGGGTATTGTGTGTAGATAGCTGAGGAAAAAATAATAATTTAATCCATTTTAGAATAAGGCTGTAACACTGTACTTGCACATACACACACACACACACACACTTCCACTCACACAGACACACACTCACACTCACACTCACACACACACACACTCCACACTCTGTCTGTGCTTCAGATCAAAGTGACACAGCATTCACTATTCTAAACCACACTGGCTACACACACACTCAGTTCCTCTACCATATCCTGAAGAGGTCTTCATGGGTACGGGTGGAACCCGATTACCGGGTGGGGTCCAAAATTCTTAGTATACCACGGATCCCGATCGGGTTGGTCTGAAAGTCTTAGTTGACCCTTGGATCCCGGGTTGGATCCTGCTCTGTGGCCACGCACCTCGGGTCTGTGTGAAAATGTGAAATACTGACCAGTTTAGAAATTATATTTGAAGAATTTAGTTTGTTAACAACATAAATGCACATTTCACACATTTACATGTTATTCTCTTAAATGATTGTCAGGGGGTCCCCTTCGCCATATTTGCTCTATGAGCACGAGCCACTGCGCACTGCACGTGATGCAGAGTAAAATAGGCTACTTGTTGCATTAGTGTGAAACTGCAGCCCGCAATTCGGGGCATTCCTACATGTGGGCATTCCTGCATCTACCGTCTACCAGTCATCCCTGCCTCCCGCTAGCACAGCAGGCGGTAGGCTGGGGCGACACTGGGGTACTTGCTAGCTTGATAGTTAACGACATCGTGTGCTTGCTAGTTAGCTAGTTAGCACCCGGTGTCGCCTTCTGCCTGCTGTGTAACGGAGTCCTCCTTAGGACAGCTGGCTCCCTTACAAAAAATATTGCAGTTTTAAAACTGCAGTAAAAGTGCAGTAACTGCAGTCGACTGTGGTATTCTGGACGCAGTAATTGCAGAATAACTGCAGTGTACTGCAGTTGAACTACAGTTATACTGCACTGTAACTGCAGTTACACTGCATAATTACTGCAGTAAAAAAAAAACGGTATTATTTTGGACGCAGTATTTGCAGCATACTGCACTCTGAATGCAATTTTTTTTGTAAGGGGAAAGTTAGCACACAGTGTCCTTCGCTCCCGCCTGCCGAACACCTGCCCTCGCCATCGTTAACAGAACAGCGGGAAAACAGTGCCCAACAGACAGGCGCGAGGGACACTGTCTACCGGTGTACAGCTAGCTAGCTACCATTGTCCCCCCACCCCTTCTTCTGTGGGGTTTATAGGCTGTTGGCATCCAACATTATGTGCATTAACAGCACCTACTGTAGTTGAGCACCCCAGCCTCCCGCCTGTCCTAACTTAAAAATTGACCAATAGAAGTATAAAGAGTGGATCCTGCAGATGCAGGAATGCCCACATGCAGGAACGGCCTGAATTGCAGGCTGCGATTGCACCCTTCTCACTTGTTGTGGGAGAAGAGGAGGATGCAGCGGAAAATAGTGATAGTAGGCTTTGTAACGTATGTTTCTGAAACATGGAGTCCTTATTTGCCTATGTGAAGAATAAACGGAATGAAAGAGAGTACAGGGAGGAAAAACCGACATGTAAATCGCCTATATGGGTCTCCCCAGTGAGCAGAAAAAAAAAATATGTAGACCTCCATCGGCATCCGACGGTGCTCACTGGGTAATTTATACACATTGGCTACTGAGAGGGAAAAGGTAGGTGCTGCTCTTGGCTCATATTTTCAAGACCTAAGCTATTAATGACTTGAGTCAAGTGTGATATTTGTCAGCATGAAGCTGAGTGACTCACTCATACACTAGTTTCGTGGCTTTCGTTCAAAATAAATACGTTATACTATAATGCAGAGTTACCGACACATTCTTTTTGATCATCTTTAATAAATAACATTTTCGACCAAGTTAAACTGCTTATGTTGTGTGTGTGTGTGTGTGTGTGTGTGTGTGTGTGTGTGTGTGTGTGTGTGTGTGTGTGTGTGTGTTTGTGTGTAAGGTAGACTGATAGCCTATCTAGTGTTAAGTTGCGTCAATTCAAATCTGGTATTAGGAACAAAAGAGGTCAATACACGTCTTCTAAAATAGACTAGTATTTTAATTAATGCACACCACTTCAATGGTAAATATGATGTTCTTATATACGGCAGGCAGGGGCGGTGTGTTCAATAGGGCGATATGGGCGACGCACTGCCAAACGGGAAAAGGAAGGGATTTTTTTTCTAATCAATTATATCACGGCAACAGTAGTTATCAGTGTTGTAATCTAGACGTCTGATCTGCCACAGTGCCACTAAATGTCCAATCAGGCTAAAGTCGTGCTTCAAATGGCCCCCCCCCCTTTTGGGGCGATTTCAGTCAGGTTGAAAATCGCCCAGAAGTCTGTCATAGACTCCCATGTAAAATCTATTTTTTTCAAATATCAGAGCTTTCAATACAATCTCTATGGGTTTCTGAGGGCTTGCACTTACGCGCTTTCGTCATACGTAACATATAACCATGAACGTAACTAAGAAAAGAGCGGGTAGCAGCGTCAATCAATTCACTACTTCTATCAAAATGGCTAGGCTTCAGTGCAACTCGATTGTGTCTTTGAAAGAAGTTCCTTTTTGTCGGCGAACAAATGAAGATAAATTAGCACGAAACAATTAGGACCTCCCAGACCAAATTTAATAATTCAACAGGTTTCTACTAAAGGGGGAAGTCCTACACCCGAGGATTTTCCAAAAATTGGTACGAACGAAAAACCTGGCTAGCAGGCTGCGATGTAGCTAATGCAGTCTTCTACTACCCCCTGCTTACTCTTTCACCCTGAAGGCGGCACGGCAGACAGCACCGCTTGGACAGCGACTGGTGTGTAACGGACATGCACCATCTTTCAGGAAAGATTAAGAAACATGAGCTGTCAAAGACCCACATGGATAGCTGTTTGAGATTGTCTGCTTTGGGGAGAGTGAACATTCCCACTCAACTGGATGAGGGATACAGGCTAGCTGTCCGCCGCCACAACGATGAGGTTAGTGTTGATAATCACAAGTTTACTGGAGAACTGAAACTGACAAGGCTGACAAGATAGGACCCTTTTGTCCATTGTTATTGGATAGGAACAGAACTTATAACCAGCTCCTGACCTAAATAGATCTTAGCACAACATTTTACTCAACATATCATATTCCATATTCACTATAACAAATATATTTACTACGACATTAGCAAGAACCGCCACATCCTCAGCCGGCTAATCCAGTGTGTGAAGTTTTGCGGAGTGTTTGAGTTAGCTTTGCGAGGCAAAGATGAAACTGAGGGCTCCACCAACCCTGGTAAGCCAACACTTTTGAGATCAGTCAATAAATGCTTCTGGTATTGACTTATATGCTGCCCCTGTCTTCATGTTGTTGCTGGACATATCTTTTTTAAAATGTGTGTAGGTCACCTAAATCATCAGAAAAATTGCCCCCCCTGAGAATTTTTTCAGGAGCCGCGACTGACGGCAGGGCAGACAGAGAACTAAGCCATTGTTATGAGTTCTTCTTAAAATACTCTGACAGAGATAGTTCCCCGCTCCCTGCTGGCCAATCAGAGTAGAGACTGAGCGTGGTTTAGACTTACTCAGCCAATCCGTTGGCGCACAGGCTGGTCCCAGACCCTTGGCGCTCCACTGTTGCCAGGCATAAGTTGTTATCATAACAACCTGTAGATTCATCACCCATAGACACCGTTCCACTGTACTCTATGCACCTACGTTCAAGGACGGTTCACAGATCACAAAGAAGCAGTGTAGTCTAGTATTTTGAGACACAAGTTCTTATCTCATCCTACCCCCTAACGTTCCTCACATGAATCACAGCTTGTTATGTGAAACAATTCATATCAGTACAGTACAAACCTTCTATGTTTAATCACCAATGCATTCCTTCTAAGCTATTCATCACATCCAGATCCAGTTATGAGAAAATAGATCCCCACACTAGGCTACAGAACATATTGTATCCTAATGTTGAAAGGCTGCCGATGTATTGATTGTGTATGTCATGGTGGATAGGTATAAGAAATATCAGGACAATGTGGGGTTCTATTTTCTCATAATTGGATCTGTATGTGATGAATAGCTTAGAAGGAATGCATTAATGATAAGCATAGGTTTGTACTATACTGATATAAATTGTTTCACATAACAGGCTGTGATTCATGTAAGGAACGTTAGGGGGTAGGACAGATAAGACTTGTATTTCTTACAGATACGAACACTGCCTCTTTGTTGTCTGTGAACCGTTGTCTGTGAACCGTCCTTGGACGTAGGTACGTACAGTCTTTTGGGTGCTAACTCCACAGGTTGTTATGATAAAAACGTATGCCTGGCAACAGTGTGCAACAAGGGAGCGCCAAGGGGCTGGGACCAGCCGGTGCGCCAACGGATAGGTTGGGCAAGTCTAAACCACGCCCAACCTCTACCCTGATAGGCCCAACAGAGAGTGGGAACTAAAAACTGTCAGGGTATTTACGGAAGGATTTGTAATGAGGAAGTCAGTTCTCTGTCTGCCCTGCGTGGTATTTCAGTGAGCCCGTATACGAACCATCATACTTATCATACATACATTTTGCATATCATAAATTTAGCTTGGATTGAATATCTCTTGATTATGTTTTCTCTTATTCCAATACCAGATTTGAATTACGCAATTTCTAACAACAACTTCTCTCTTCAATTATGAATCATTAATTAACTCTCCAGACGGTAGGCTACATGTTCTCTTGTATTCAGACCGGACATCAGACCGAGCACTGGGCGCCGTGGCATGGATGACTTTCAGCAAACCAATCCAAACCAATCTCAGGCTGTGTAGACTAATACTGTAAAGGATATATAGCTACATTTACTTTAGAACAAAAATATAGGCTATTATAATGAGTTAGACCTGAGTTAGGCCTATAGAAATAGAATACCCAAATCTATATCTGTCTATAACACACAGCACTCATCGCTGGCCATTGCTGACTGTATTTAGCGTCCTAAAATCACCACATAAAATCACATAAAAATCCCCTAACCTCAAAAATGTTATCAACAGAAGCACAATTAACAGATCTCTGAAAACTTCAAAATATTATCTGCCCAACTATAGTGTTGTCATAGCGGGAATACTAATCTAGACCTATAAATCCTAATTGTTGGAAATGACACGGGAATGCAGATGGGAGACTCATGATCAGAATACCAGGCAGGCAGCCATTGCGAGTGTAGTTTACCAGTCAAATTGGCAGTGTTAGAGGTTCCAAACTCGTCCTATTCATTCTATTTCTATAGTACATCCACCACCACAGAGTGGCAGTAGCTAGTTTTGGTCACAGTCACACACACACATACATTGTTAACACCAAAGAAGAGATTTACATTTCCGGATTTCCGTCGATGTCACTTTTGTCACCAAAGAAGTTACGGGTTCACTTTCACCACGTGTTCAACCAGGTACATTTGTGTTTTTTAAAAGAGTTGTATCATATTTGATTTACGTAGCTAGCGCTACTTTCGTTAGGTAGCCAGCTAGCTACCTAGCTAGCTAGACTATTTGGATGAACTATCACATGTTATGTAGCCACTAGCCAGCCAGCTAGCTAGTTATCCCAACATTGATCACACGTGTGCAGGTATGTCCGAAAAAGTGAACGTGTGTTTTCATATGCACGTATTTTGCTAATATAATTATGGTAGCTAGTTAACGTTACCTAGCTGCTAAAGTTCATGCCTATCCATGCTTTCACATTTAGGAAACAATGGATAAACGTTAATATTGTCTTTCTGTTACAGATAGAGAAAATAGGTTATGCTGCATCCACCATGCTGGGGACTTCGACATCCACTGAACAGGGGGCAATTAAGAATCCCGTATTGCTTGAATTGTCTCGAACATCCCCTCTTTTATTTGAAGAAACTCCTGAATTAATCTCATCAGTGGCACCTGATACAGTCGAGGGATGTAAAAAAGACAAAAAGAAGAAGAAAAAGACTAAAGCACTATCTGAAAGGGGACCAGAAGAACCGGCAATTGAGCATAATCAAAAGGAGGTTCACCAATTGACAGTAAAGAAAAGGGGTAAAGAACCTAAACATAAAGAGCAAACAGTGACCGAGCTGGAAGTGGTGGAGAAAGAGAGGAAGAAACGTAAAAAGGGAAAGGAAGAGAATCAACTAAATGTTGTTGAAGATGAAATGGAGGTACCAGATCCTGAGGAACAAACTGGAGGGAAAACGAAGAAAAAGTCAAAGAATCTTCAAACACAACAGGTGGGAGAGGATGGAGTGACTGCTGATGAGGAGAATATGAGTAGCAGGAAGAAAAAGAAAAAACATAATGACATTGAGCCAGAAGGGGGGATAGATCGGGACCTCTCAAAGCCTGCAGTAGATGTTTCAGCAGTAACAGTGCCAGATGAGGCCAGAAAGAGTAAGAAGAAGCACAAGAACAGACAAACAGATCTTGAAGAGGGAGCGGAAAGCTGTCAGACAGTTTCAAGAACAGCAGATGATGCAGAAATCATAGAACTGCACACTGAAACGGTCAAGAGAGGTAAAGATGTGGTAACTGAGGTAGAGGAGAACGTAAACGAGAGGAGGAAACGGAAGAAGAAAAAACTCAGAGAGAGTCAACTGAACGATTGTCCAGATAAAGCAGACCTTCCAGGTATAAAAGAACAAACTGAAAGAAAATTGAAGTCAAAGAGGCCGAAAACGGATGGAGGGTCTGCAGCTGTGCAGGGCAGCGGGAGAAAAAAAGAACACAGCAGAGAGTCAGACAAGGGAATGGACAGTGTCCACTCTCAGTCTGCAGTAGATGTTTTGGATTTAACCGTTCCAAATGACAACAGGACTCATGATGCTGGAACAAACGGTGAGACAGAGGAGGGCGCCCATTCAACCATGGTTGAGACAGGGACCCAACACAACAGACCCAGCCTAACGGAAGAAACTCTAAGGTGAGTAGAAAGAAACCTGGTTCACTTGTATTGAAGTGTGAATCTAGCGTATTTGTAATGAGTGATTTCCCTAGTGAACACAACCATTGACAGTAGGGCAATTCCACAGTAAGAGTGATGCTGAGACTCCGGTTTTCCATTTTAAGGTATGCCCAACAAAAACCAATGATTGAAAAGTTTAACAAACCTTACAACTCTATGCACAAGGATGACTTTTAACCATTTCCACTGAACATTTTACAAACATACATTTAGGCTACTTGTAGAACAGTGCCAATGCAAAGTTTGGTAACAGAATGACTGCACCAACACCCCATACTCATGCTGTTACCAAAATTTGCATCTGCACTGTTCTTCAAGTAAATGTGTTTTTGTAAAATTTTCTGTGGAACTTGTTAAAAGTAGTTATTGTGCATAATTGTATGGTTTGTTTCACTTTGCAATCATTGGTTTTTGTTCGACATGCATTTTAAAGTGAAAAATCTGTCTCTGCATCACTCTGTTTCCGTGGAATTGCCCAGTAGCATTTGCTGGTGAAAACCAGACCTGTTGTGAATGCTGTGTACCAGAATTTCATCTGGAACCTCTTCCTGTGCAGAGAGGAAGGCATGTCTCTCTTTCTCTGTCAACTCAGAGGTTTCAAAACAGATGTTTAGACATTTGTTAATGATTTTCTCCCCTCATTATTCTACAGTGTGGACGACTGGCAGGCTCTGAATGATCTCAAAGAGTTCATTCCCAATGTAGAGACAAAGTCAGTTGATGAGATCCGTAAGATGATAAAGTATGATCTTGATCGATTCAAGGAATTCCGAAGACAAGGTACGTTTATTCTTCAGCCACTCATGGTTCAATATTTTTGAGTGTTTATCACGGCATTATGTAACATGTAAGCAATGATATGTAAGATGTTACTGTGTTTAGAGATGTGGCTGAATGTATTATCATATGTTTTATCATTTCGAACCAATCGGTTAAGCCCCTGTGGAATCTTCTGTTGTTCCCAGGCCTTTCCCTGCGAAGTGGAAGATTCAATGCACAGGAGAACAAACGACTCGAGAGTAACGTCTATGACTTCCTGGCTCTCACTGGGATTCAGAGTGCCTCTAAGCTCTTCCATCCACAGCACTTCAAAGAGGAAGAAGCAAATATCAAGAAGTTGAAGAGTCAGCACAGATTCCATGAAAGAATAGGTACGTCGTCTTGTAGCCAGGTTAATTCGCTTAGAGAACTTTATCCAGTTTTATCCACATTACATCCCTGTTCGTCAGCATTGTCTACAATGGTCAAAAAAGTATGCTAAGGAATTTCCCAGAAAACTGATCTCACCTCTTCCTAACCTGTTGATCCAGCTGAAGGAATACCCAGGCCTTGGCATCACGTCTATATACGTGGGAGGAAAATGTTTGATGGCGGCAACTACATGGGCAGGTGAGACGGGGCTAGTTACTATAAGGAAATGACCCTAACGGTCATAAACGGCTATGACGGCTTACATTATGTTGCCTCTATATACAGTGTACGAAAGTATAGTAATATTATATTTGCATTTTCTTTAATTACAGTGTTCACAACTGTGCTATTGTTCTGATATAACCACTTTACGGTTTGCTAACATTTTGCAGACATATTGCGCCACTTTGAAAGCTTATTTCCTTGATTTCCTTACCGAAGGTTCACCAAAGAAGAACTTCACTCTTTGAAAAAACTGCAGACGTTGCACGGCAACAAGTGGGCGACGATCTCGCAGTTGACTGGCCGAAGCGAAACGGCCCTTGAGAAACGTTTTGCTCAGATGTGTAAGTCATTGGGAACTTTGGGAATTTAAAGCTGGAATCTGCATAAGGTGACACATTGCCACTGTTCGCCCCAGCGTCTTAGTTATTGTTTTTGTCTATTTGATGAAACAGAAGAGAGGATGTCCAGCATCATGGTAAAACAATTATTCTGCAGATCTATCACGCATGCAATGATGGCCAAAGGGAGAAAAAAAGTGTTTGAAGTAACTTTATAATATCCCAAACAAATGTGGCAGTTTCACTGATTACAGCTTTAATATATTGACTCTGACATCCTTGCCGAACATCCTGCTCCACTCATCTTTTTGGGAAAATGGTTGTTAGCATTGTATGACCTGGGGCAATGCTCTCGCTTTGTTTGGTGTGTATTTCTCAGCTGCAAACAGAGGAGCGTGGACCGAGGAAGAACTGAAAAGACTAATGGAAGCTGTGCGGAAGCACCTGGTGGGACAGGCAGAGCCTGGCAGTGGACCGGCCATCATTAGGAAAGACAAGCTGTACAACAACATCCCCTGGACAGATGTGGGCCAGACGGTTGAAACGCGCCACTGGTCCCAGTGTCGAGCAAAATGGTGGGTAGGGGGTTTCAGGGGTAGCTGTTACAAAACAAACCGTTCTCATTGAATTGTTTACACAAGCGTTCAGATTCAGAACTTTTGAGGCTGTATCTTTGATCCTTCTTTTCCAGGTTGACTGTTTTGAAGCACAAAATGGCATATGAACAACCAGTGTTCAGTGGAGGCACGAAATCCTTACAGGGCAAAGTGGATTTGATCAAAGTGTAAGTGTGTTGATTTCCATTCAATCTATGCAATGGTGAATCTGTTTTTTGATACTTTGTTTAAGATTTATTAGCCCAGTCTAGTGACGTTGACTTGGACCTTTCTGCACTGTCGTGATACACAGGACAAAAGGTAGAGTTTTGGTCCTGATATCTTCATGTGAAACTGTTGCATGGTGAACTTTTATTCATGTAATTTTTGACCTTTCAGGTTGAATGCAATGCAGGTGGAAGATGCTGCAGATATCGACTGGGAAGAAATTGCTCACACAATTGGGTAAGAAGTTGTTATTAAACTCAGATTATAGGTCATTTTAGACAATGTGTCATGGATTACCTTGTTACGTTTATGGAATTTGACATTTTCTCTGATTTAAGGTTTTGTGTTGTGTTAGTATTAACTTTTAGATTGTCAAGTCTCTCAGTACAACGCTGAGATGTCATTGAATTAGATCAATGCATGACAAAGCTCTTACAAAACGTGTTCTATCTTCTAGGAGTGTGGAATGCAACAGTGCATGTCAGTGTGATGTATGTGTGTTGTAATGCAGTGCTATGTGCTAACATTTGTATTTGATCTTATCCTTTAAGGGATGTTACTCCTCGCTACGTACAGACGCATTACTACATACTAAAAGTAGCCAAAGTTCCGTTGTGGGAGAGCAGGTCCTTCTGTGGTAGGTGTAAGCTACTGTTATATACACACTAGCCTCTTCTATTATTTTTAAAGGAGTAGGGCAGACCCACTCCTTTTGTCATTCTTGTTTATTGGACAGGATAGAAAGAGAGAAGTAGATTGGAGGATTGAGCACTAGAGCAGTGGGTCAGATTCAAACCCATGCTCACAGCAGTAGTACACAGTACCTGTGAGCCCGAGGCAGCGGCTTAGACCACTGTACCACCCCAGGCGACCACACAATATTCTCTATCGCTAGGTTTTTAGCATTTCATTAGAATAGTTACATGTGAATCACTATGATCAGTGACGACATAAAGGGAGAGGAAATGTCGCTAGGTCCCCCTTGACCGTACTGTTTAAATATAATGATGCTTTGGGGAAGAGTGCTTTGATTTTGTCCCAAATCACACCTATTCCCTATAAAGCGCACTCCATTTGACAATGGGCCCTGGTAAAAAATAGTATACTATATAGGGACTAGGGTGCCATTTGGCACGCACCTTGTTTGCTGGAACCACTTACTGATTTAATTTCTGTATTTTCTTTTCAGAGATCATTGACTTCCTCAACAGTAGAGTTCTCCCCAAGTTTGAAGAGAGACTGAAAGTTCTGATAAAATCAGGAGAGGTGGTGTCCAGAAACGATCCACAAGAGCTCTTCCTACTCTCTGAGATCTTTGATAATGAGGAGGACAGCAACTACTACAGTGAGGTTGAGAACAGTTGATGAATACACAAAGCACACATGGATCTGGCTCAAGGAGGCTCAATGCCCCACTGGGTGGGTGGGTGGGGGGGATAGCAGTGTGCCCCTCTCTGTCACACAATTAAGGATTCGGCTCATTCATGGAGGTGGTTAATAACGATTAACTTTTGGGTTTCTGTAAGACATTACAATGTCGTCACCCCCATAACGATTCACTTTGATTTAATGCATTCTAGGGGATTTGGTGAATACTCTGGTAACCAGCTGTATAATTGTTTTGTTCTGTATTGTGTGTTTGCAAATCTCTTAACAGGTTACATTTTTATCGAATCCCCTTTTATTTATTTGAATAAATGTCTCATTGGTTCTAGTTGCGCTGTCATGATTGGCTGGTCTTCATCCAATGCGAGCATTTTTTAATGAAAATCACTAAATCAAAACCTCTTAGCTATTGACTGCTATTAACATAGCTGACAACTGGTGTAGAGCGTCATACATGTTATTTAGTTTTGTGAATATATTTGACTGCTTCCAGTTGTGCTTTGTTGATATTTTTCTGTTTCCGTCCACTGTCAGCATGTTTGATGGACATGACATACCCTTTGAGTCGTGATGGAAACCCAGTCTGCACAAGAAACAGGAATATCTGAACCCGGCATGCTACAGAAGTGAAGAAATCCTTGTCCCATTTATTACAGATGTAGTAACGTACTGCTAAAGATACATGGGCTAACAGTATTAGCGTAGAAGGAAAGGAAATAACTAAACTGTGTAGTGTGGATTACATGAAGATTTTCTCTCTCCAAGAAAACCCTAAGATCAAAACAGCGTCAAGAGAGTATATTATCCATCACAAATTGGTACCCAGTCTAACAGTTGAAAGGGGATACCTAGTTAGTTGCACAAATGAGTCAAGTAGAAGCTTTGGGTGAAGTTGCCCCTAGGGGAAACCTCACCCTGGAGGGGTTCAGACACACAGACCAGCCATGGCCCGTTCAAGGGGATCACTGCTCCAGTACCCATGGTCCCAGCCCAAGAACCAGCCAGTGAACGTGGGAGGCTCATGCCCTTGCTTTAACTTCACTATGGGCGTACTGCTGTCCCGCTTGGTAGGGTCTGTCTCTATGTAACGAACGGCTGACCACAGAACAGGCAGTAGGCAAGAGGAGAGAAAGAACAGTTCATTTCATGAAACGGCACATTTAAGTTCCCTGCGGCACTTTTATCAGGTAATTATGTGATCTTGTTTTATAACCACCATTGCTTACCTGAGGCCATACCCTCGGTCTTCTCCTCCTCATGAGCTTCATCACCGATCCAAACAAAGATCTGAAGGGTATATGGAAAATGTTTAGCGAATCAACAGGTGTGCATTATTCGCAAAAAACATGAGGCACTTTCAGTAGGATAGAACGTTCAGATCGAAATATGCTATGCAGAACAAACATGCCCCTCTGACATGTGGAATAAAGAATCGCGTTGGCTCTATTTATGGCATTTCTACAACGTTCGGCTACTGAACGTGGCTCTGGTTGCACCTTGACAATCCCTCTACTAGTCACCTGTTCCCAGGTGTCCAAGAGCATGACATCATCTGGGGCCAGGTCTTCTTGTGTCATCTCCCCAGGCACCTCTTCAATCTGTGGAAATAGTATTGTGGCATTTTGACAACGGGCCAGGTCAGTGCACATTCCGGAGGACAAGGAAATGGTTTCCCACACTGTTACGTAAAAAAATGTGGATCAAAGGCTATTTCATTAGCAGAGGAAACTGAATTTGTCCAAATGGATATTCAAATAATGTAAACAGGAATGCAGCAAAGTAAGCTGGAAAATGCTATACTATAGTTATAAAAGAAGGGCAGACTCACAATGAACTGGCCAGTTTTGTTGGAGCAGGCAAACAGGCGTGGTGGATGAACGTCCATTTTGTTTTTCAGTCTGGCTGAGGTATGGTAGTCCGCTTTACCTCCCAGAGCATCCCAAAAGTCATCTTGACACACAAACACATACATACAATTGTGGATCTGGAAGAATATGGAGCGGATGAATAAGCTTTGTCTTGTATCCTCATAAGTAACATTCTGTGGCTAATGGCTAAACACCATTTCCTAGTGAATTTGACTGCTGACAGGATTTCCCTATGTACCTGCTTCTTCACCTTCATCCAGCTCTGAGGCCGAGACCCCTAGAAGGTCACTTAGCTTTTGAGCTCCATGCTTCTCACTGTCACTTGTCCCCTTTCCCACCCATATGAAGGAGGATGCCGGGGTCACCAGCACAAAGGCATCGTTGGAGTTCAGATTTGAGGCAGCAGCATCAACCTTGAGTGGAGAGAGGAAGAGAGGAGGCAGTGAAAAATACTGTACACTGGAGGTACTAACTACAGTTCTGCAGTAGCAAACGGACTGTAGTCAGCTTCACCAACAAACTGACCATACATCACAAGGGCTGGCTACTCCACTCTATCTACTGGGGTATATTAGTGTACACCGTAGCAAAGACATTTTGTAATGAACTAACAAGCCTTTCTTATTGGACAAGTTCAGGTTAGTCCTTCCCTGTTTCGGCTTGTTTGCTTCCTTTATTGAGCTCTTCCCACCTCACCTTCCATCTCCTGTTACTCACCTCTATGGCGCGTGTGCAGCCAGCAGCATTGGACCGCACCTGGAACAGCTGTGTGTCTGCAGCGTGGGCCTGGCCACCCTCTCTGGAGGTACCACCCTGGTGCACTACCATCGGCTTCCCCCCGAAAAGACTCATGAGGTGGGCGGGCTCCTTACCCTGGATCACCCGCACCTTCAACACGGTAGAAACAGACAGATCGAAAATCATAGTGTCATATACCTGGCTTTAAACCTAACCTTCCCTCATTTCATTTTACAGACCAATGCTCTGACCCTGTTGATATCCATGACCATGGAAAGGTATTCATATAGATCCAGCATCTGCAGACAAAAAAACTGACTAATATTGTTCAATTCTGTAATCCAGAGCATCTTGATTAAACATTATCTGGACCGTATAATCCGGGCCAGACTGCGATAAATCAAAACGATCCAGTCACCTGTACTGCCCCTCCTCCCAACTCGTCATCCAGCTGAGCAGCCAAGATGGCAGAGGCTCCAATTTCATCCTGGCTAGAATCCACTCCTTGCCTGTGGAAAATAGTACTATTCAAGTGCTATTCACATACAGTTGTGCTTATGTTATGTCATACAGTATATAGTTGGTTCAGATGTGTCTAATACAGTATGTAGCAAAAGCCCTGGTGCTCATAAATGATGAAGCCGACTGTACCGATACAGGGGCGATAGCAGTTTTTGCTGTAAGACTGTGTAATAACACATAGTAAAGCTTCCTGCGGTCGCTTACAGAAGGATAATCTCCATGGTCTTTACCACATGTAGATGACCTGTCCGTTACGGCCTCCATGCTGGTAGTTGTAGAGGATGATGTAGCTGTCTCCTCCATAGAATCGTCCATAGGTGGAGGGCTCCACAGGCACCTTGTCAGCTCCCTCAATACGCCAGATCTACGGAGGTTAACAGGTAAATACAGCTCTTACTAGTAGTAGTCCATTAATGGAAAAGGGTCCATGAATGGAAAAAGGTAACACCCCTTGCAGCTCTTTTCTCAAAGGCTTGTTTCTGAGATTGTGACACCTTTTTTTGTGGGTGTGCAGGCCCGCAGTCGTAACCCTTAGGGGCTGTATGTATCCCTTTACTGAGGACACATGACTACCCTAAACCTTGACACATAATATTTAAGGGTAACTACCATCTACCACATATGGTGTTTACTCAGAAAACCCCAGTATCCCCCCAAAAAAACATTTTCCTCACCTGCTTCTCTCCATTCCCCTCGTCCACCATCCCATGCTGAGCCGCCATGGCGTCCGAGTGATGGAGAGTGGAGGCATCGAAGGGCACCTTCTTGATCTTGGCGATTTTGTTGGACACGTAGGCTGTTCCCAACCCCACTGTATGGTCCGCGTCACGCCAGATTTTGAAGAACTGCTTGAACAGAGGGGTCTCCCCATTCTCAGGTAGGATCTGGACCTGGGTGTGCTTCGGGTAGCCCATCTTTGTGATAAACTGTTCGGCAGCACTCATCACCGCACTTCTCTCCTCTTTGTTAGCAGCCTTACCTGTTTTTATTCAAAATAAACTCATGATTAAACTGCAAAGGCAGAAGAACTAAGTGAGTGATTACTTCCAGGCACAACAGTATTGAAAAGTAGTGTCTAATCTAAAGGAAGATTAAAGCTTGGGGTTTTACAGTCAAAAGAAGTCAGACCAGCCGCTACAAAGAAACCAATACCTTTCCAGACAAAGATCATGCCATTGGGGCCATTGTCCAGGATAAAGCAGTCATTTGACTCCAGGGCATTCTGTGAAAACGGGTTCTCTGATGCTACCATATCCATGCCCATATCCCCACTGGCATTAGATACCTTTGGGGAAAACATTTCAATTTAATATTTGTATTTGAAGGTCTGCTCAAAAACTGCTTATTACATAATAGTTAATGATTAAATTGTTTATTTCGAAAATTGATCTGACCTTGTATAATTTCGCCAGCTTCCTATTGGACACGTCTGTATTTGTGTCATCTGTATTTGCCTCAGGCAAATCGGGTTTGGGTCCAAGAATCTGGAACGAGACAACGAGAGTCAGGCATCTCACAGCGAATGATCACCAATATGTTAAAAGGTAACTAACTATAGATGTTTATTGGGAGCATATAAACAGTTGCATGACTTTGAAGTGTATAGAAATGAACCATTGTTTCCGTCCCTTACTCCTCAGTGAAAGACTCACCTCCAGCATCTTCTCACGTTCTGCCCCCTCGTCACATATGTACAACTCAGCCCGTCCACATCGCTCGTTGTCACGGATATCCTTTGACACCTGAGTGGCCTTCAGCTTCTCAAAGTGATTGGCCTTGGAACCACACCATTGATAAATCTCCTGTAATACGACGAGTGAAGATTATCAGTACAGTGGACCAAGTGTAGTACTGTAACTCTAACTCCTCTGCCTGTTGACTATGTTAAAGTATAGCTCAACGTATACAAATGAGCTTTTAAATTATTCATGACCAAAACAATATTGGTTTCAAAGTAGATTGCTTACAATAACAGCTTGCTAACAACATGGGCAATTACTATACAGTCTTAGCCTACAGTGTACAAAGACAATTCCACTAAATTAATTCAGTAATATAGATAAATAGATTGCTGTAGAAACTCTGTTATAGATTTCAGTGAACTTACTTTGCCCAGGTCGAGGATAAAGATGTCTCCCTGGTTGAAGCTGTCCCAACTGACTGCTACCTCTGTGGCTCGAACCACATGCCGACCCCTGACCTGGAGCACACGCTGCACCTTCACCTCATTGGACACCACATGCTTGAACCCTGAAGCCACACCCCCTTTCTAAGGTAAAGATTGGGAAGATAATCAATAAGATAAGTGGAGGAGTTCTTGAGATAAGTAAATACATATAACAAACGTATTGAATGTCTTTCAACATTCCAGTAAAAAGCATGAGCTGACGCACACCCCAACATGTTGGTGGAGGTGCTGACTAACGGAATAGTAAACTGTGTCAAAATAAATAAATTATCGCATACTCTATACATACAGTATGCTCCCAACAATTTAACAGGTAAACCAACGTTTTGGCCCACAATACCTTCTACCCAGCACACAGTTCCTTCTTGAGTAGAAGGTACTGTGAACACTGAAGAAGAGACTGTGGGCCAAAACGTTGGCTTACACATTAAATTGTTGGGAGCATATGTAGACTGTGCGACTTCCTTTGTTTCTTTTTACACGTCTTTGAACATTACCATGTACTTCAGTCCAGTTTTGAAGTAGCCTGAAAATGTTCTTGACTCATAACCCTGCACCTCATGGTACTGAATAGGTTTGCCACCCAGGTAGTCATCCATTTGAATGGTAAAAATGGCTGCTGCTCCACTCTCATCTTGTGTACAGTCATCTCCTGTAGGACCAGAGAAATAATGATTGGTCACATTTCAAACATTATTTTCACAAATAATGGAATGGATTTCAATTTTAAAAGTGCATGAACACACATCACTGGACTGACATGTATAAACACTGTACAACATTTCAAGAAATAAAGTAATTCTGATCAGATCAAGTTATACCTTGCCAGAAGTGAAGGTCATACTGTAGATGCCCAGAACGTTGCTTGATGGTATTGAGAACAAGGTATGCGTCCCCTGAGTAGAACCCGCCATGCAGACTCTCTGGCACGGCCACCAGGTCCAGACTCTCAACTCTCCACACCTGGAGGCCAGGCTTCTTCCCGGCCCTCTTAAACTCAGGGTGGTACGCCATGCTATAAAGATATGGGGCGGGAAAAACTTGCCATTCAAAATTGATACCTGTCCCTAGGATAGCCTGGAATCCAGACCTGTTTTGTGCTAACATTCCACTCCTTGCCACTTCGAACTGATAGAAAGATTAAAGATAAGAGTTAGGGATCATGTGTCAAATAAGGTCTCTGTGGAGAGACACAGCAGTTAAACCAGATAAGTTCTCTAATGTTGATACAGGTCTTGATTTCACCACTCGCTCATAAATAACTTGTCTGAGCAGAGAAAGAGATGAGGGAGTGCTCTCATATCTCTAGCCAATTAGTAGCATTAGCCTCATCTTGCCCAAGGGCTTTCTCCATTATCCTCCCTCACACATGATACACTAGGCTAGTCCCCTCCCAAAACAAAGAGGAGTGAGCGAGTTCGTTTTGCATGGCCCGGTGCCCTGGCTGGGCGGAGTTCAAACATTTTAGACCATTCCATTGGCCCTTAAGTGAAATATCCACCCAACCGGGGCACCCAACCATGCAAAACACTGACCCATTGTTTCAGCTGCTGATTTATTTTTTCTTGCCTGGCTACCAATCCGCATCACTCCGTCCAAATGCCACGCCCACTAAAATGTCTTCTACACCATGACAAATAGAACAGTCAAATAAAATTTAGTATGAGTCATCAGGCAATATTGTTTGGACCCTATAATAAAACCACCTACTGTCACGACTTCCGCCGAGGCTGCCTCCCCTCCTTGTTCGGGCAGGTTTCGGCGTTTGTCGTCACCGGCTTACTAGCTGCTGCCAATCCATTTATCATCACCACACTTGTCTTGTCTAATTTATCACACAAACCTGGTCCTTATCCCCAATTAGTCATTGTATAAATGTTCCCTCTGCTTCCTTGTCTGTGTGGGTGATTGTTTGTTGTGAGCTGTGTGTAGCTCGGTTGAGCTACCCTTACCTTGTTGTTGCCAGGGTAGTATTTTCCCCTGTGCCTGAGTGTTGTTGTCACATGCTTGCGCAACTGTTTATCGACGGAATAAACTCTTTGGATGCGTATTACTCTCCTGCGCCTGACTCCTTCTATCACACGCATCACAGAATCACCCACCCGCTATGGAGTCAGCAGGAGAAGAGCGCATGCCTGGAGTTGTGGCACAGGTCCAGGAGCACTCCACGATGCTGGCCAGCTTGGGGGAAGCGATGGGTTGGGTTCTTCAGGTCGTCCAATGCCAGGAGAGGACCAGACCCGATCTGTCGAGACCAGCTGGCCAACCGGATCCAGCCACCTACACCCCAGCACCAGGAGGGATCCAGATATCTCGACCACAGGCGTTTGAGGGGACAGCGGCGCTGTGCCAGGGATTCCTCCTCCAATTGGAGCTTTACTTTGCCAGCATCAGGCCGGCACCATCGGAGCGGGAGAAAGTGTCCGTCCTCGTTTCCTGCCTCTGTGGGAAAGCCCTGGAGTGGGCCAACGTGGTGTGGAACGAGGGAGGAGCCGCGTTGGAGGACTACAGGGAGTTCGCTCACTTCTTTCTGGCGGTATTCGACCACCCACCCGAGGGTCGAAAGGCGGGTGAGCGACTGGTCCACCTGAGGCAGGGGAAGAGGACCGCGCAGGACTTCGCGTTGGAGTTCCGGACGCTGGCAGCGGGGTCCGGGTGGAATGAGCGGGCCCTGATCGACCATTTCCGGTGCCATCTGCGGCAGGACGTCCGACGGGAGCTAGCCTGCCGGGACACCATGTTGTCCTTCGATAAACTGGTGGACATGGCCATTCGGTTGGACACCCTGCTGGCAGCCAGAGGACGTCCTGGTAGGGGTCTGCCCGTTTCCACCCCGAAAGACCCGGACCTCGAGCCGATGGAGCTGGGTGGAGCCGCCGGCCGAGAGAGCGGAGGACGACAGCGACAGTGCCACTCTGGTGGCACGAAGGGACATTTCACCACACGTCTTAGTCAACGTTCTTTTGGTCCTGGAGGTGGCAGGCAGGGCACTCTCGCATCACCACAGGTATCAAACACCCACACTCGTTCAGAGCCCTCTGCTGTGCACTGTAAAATACTCATCTCCTTTCCTGAGCACATGGATGTTCCCCAGTGTAAGGCGCTAGTCGATTCAGGCGCAGCTGGGAACTTTATGGACAGGGCATTCGCACACTGTATAGGCATTCCATTGATTCCCCTATCCATTCCACGCCCCATCAGAGCACTTGATTGTCGACCATTAGGGTCCGGGTTGGTTAAGGAAGTTACTGCACCAGTCACCATGATTACCCTGGAGAATCATTGTGAGCAGGTGACTTTTACCATTATTGAGTCTCCTGCTTTCCCTGTGGTATTAGGTATCCCTTGGCTAGCACTCCACAACCCCACCTTTTCATGGCCGCAGAGGGTTCTCACGGAGTGGTCACGAGAGTGTCAGGGTAGGTGTCTAGGTGTTTCCGTTGGTGCAACCACGGTGGAAAGTCCAGACAGTACCTCCACTGTGCGCATTCCCCCTGAATAGCTAGATCTGGCGCAAGCGTTCTCGAAAACGCAGGCTATTAAATTACCACCTCATCGGGCGGGGGATTGTGCAATAAACCTCTGGGTAGACGCTGTACCTCCCAGGAGTCATATACAGTGGGGGAAAAAAGTATTTAGTCAGCCACCAATTGTGCAAGTTCTCCCACTTAAAAAGATGAGAGAGGCCTGTAATTTTCATCATAGGTACACGTCAACTATGACAGACAAAATGAGAAAAAAAATCCAGAAAATCACATTGTAGGATTTTGTATGAATTTTTTGCAAATGATGGTGGAAAATAAGTATTTGGTCACCTACAAACAAGCAAGATTTCTGGCTCTCACAGACCTGTAACTTCTTTTTTAAGAGGCTCCTCTGTCCTCCAATCGTTACCTGTATTAATGGCACCTGTTTGAACTTGTTATCAGTATAAAAGACACCTGTCCACAACCTCAAACAGTCACACTCCAAACTCCACTATGGCCAAGAACAAAGAGCTGTCAAAGGACACCAGAAACAAAATTGTAGACCTGCACCAGGCTGGGAAGACTGAATCTGCAATAGGTAAGCAGCTTGGTTTGAAGAAATCAACTGTGGGAGCAATTATTAGGAAATGGAAGACATACAAGACCACTGATAATCTCCCTCGATCTGGGGCTCCACGCAAGATCTCACCCCGTGGGGGTCAAAATGATCACAAGAACGGTGAGCAAAAATCCCAGAACCACACGGGGGGACCTAGTGAATGACCTGCAGAGAGCTGGGACCAAAGTAACAAAGCCTACCATCAGTAACACACTACGCCGCCAGGGACTCAAATAATGCAGTGCCAGACGTGTCCCCCTGCTTAAGCCAGTACATGTCCAGGCCCGTCTGAAGTTTGCTAGAGTGCATTTGGATGATCCAAAAGAGGATTGGGAGAATGTCATATGGTCAGATGAAACCAAAATATTACTTTTTGGTAAAAACTCAACTCGTCGTGTTTGGAGGACAAAGAATGCTGAGTTGCATCCAAAGAACACCATACCTAATGTGAAGCATGGGGGTGGAAACATCATGCTTTGGGGCTGTTTTTCTGCAAAGGGACCAGGACGACTGATCCGTGTAAAGGAAAGAATGAATGGGGCCATGTATCGTGAGATTTTGAGTGAAAACCTCCTTCTATCAGCAAGGGCATTGAAGATGAAACGTGGCTGGGTCTTTCAGCATGACAAAGATCCCAAACACACCGCCCGGGCAACGAAGGAGTGGCTTCGTAAGAAGCATTTCAAGGTCCTGGAGTGGCCTAGCCAGTCTCCAGATCTCAACCCCATAGAAAATCTTTGGAGGGGAGTTGAAAGTCCGTGTTGCCCAGCGACAGCCCCAAAACATCACTGCTCTAGAGGAGATCTGCATGGAGGAATGGGCCATAATACCAGCAACAGTGTGTGAAAACCTTGTGAAGACTTACAGAAAACGTTTGACCTGTGTCATTGCCAACAAAGGGTATATAACAAAGTACTGAGAAACTTTTGTTATTGACCAAATACTTATTTTCCACCATAATTTGCAAATAAATTCATTAAAAATCCTACAATGTGATTTTCTGGATTTTTTTTCCTCATTTTGTCTGTCATAGTTGACGTGTACCTATGATGAAAATTACAGGCCTCTCTCATCTTTTTAAGTGGGAGAACTTGCACAATTGGTGGCTGACTAAAGACTTTTTTTCCGCACTGTATACCCTTTGTTGGCAATGACACAGGTCAAACGTTTTCTGTAAGTCTTCACAAGGTTTTCACACACTGTTGCTGGTATTTTGGCCCATTCCTCCATGCAGATCTCCTCTAGAGCAGTGATGTTTTGGGGCTGTCGCTGGGCAACACGGACTTTCAACTCCCTCCAAAGATTTTCTATGGGGTTGAGATCTGGAGACTGGCTAGGCCACTCTAGGACCTTGAAATGCTTCTTACGAAGCCACTCCTTCGTTGCCCGGGCGGTGTGTTTGGGATCATTGTCATGCTGAAAGACCCAGCCACGTTTCATCTTCAATGCCCTTGCTGATGGAAGGAGGTTTTCACTCACAATCTCACGATACATGGCCCCATTCATTCTTTCCTTTACACGGATCAGTCGTCCTGGTCCCTTTGCAGAAAAACAGCCCCAAAGCATGATGTTTCCACCCCATGCTTCACAGTAGGTATGGTGTTCTTTGGATGCAACTCAGCATTCTTTGTCCTCCAAACACGACGAGTTGAGTTTTTACCAAAAAGTTATATTTTGGTTTCATCTGACCATATGACATTCTCCCAATCCTCTTCTGGATCATCCAAATGCACTCTAGCAAACTTCAGACGGGCCTGGACATTTTTGCTCACCGTTCTTGTGATCATTTTGACCCCACGGGGTGAGATCTTGCGTGGAGCCCCAGATCGAGGGAGATTATCAGTGGTCTTGTATGTCTTCCATTTCCTAATAATTGCTCCCACAGTTGATTTCTTCAAACCAAGCTGCTTACCTATTGCAGATTCAGTCTTCCCAGCCTGGTGCAGGTCTACAATTTTGTTTCTGGTGTCCTTTGACAGCTCTTTGGTCTTGGCCATAGTGGAGTTTGGAGTGTGACTGTTTGAGGTTGTGGACAGGTGTCTTTTATACTGATAACAAGTTCAAACAGGTGCCATTAATACAGGTAACGAGTGGAGGACAGAGGAGCCTCTTAAAGAAGAAGTTACAGGTCTGTGAGAGCCAGAAATCTTGCTTGTTTGTAGGTGACCAAATACTTATTTTCCACCATAATTTGCAAATAAATTCATTAAAAATCCTACAATGTGATTTTCTGGATTTTTTCCCCCCAATTTGTCTGTCATAGTTGACATGTACCTATGATGAAAATTACAGGCCTCTCTCATCTTTTTAAGTGGGAGAACTTGCACAATTGGTGGCTGACTAAATACATTTTTTCCCCACTGTATACCCCCCTGTCACAGGCTGAAATGGTGGCTATGGAAACATATGTCACCGAGTCCCTGCGCCAGGGGTATATACGTCCCTCCACTTCACCCGCCTCCTTGAGTTTCTTCTTTGTGAAGAAAAAGGATGGAGGTCTGCGCCCGTGCATTGATTATCGACCACTGAACAGGGAGACAATAAGATTTAGTTATCCTCTCCCCCTCATTCCTTCAGTGATTCAGTCAATGCATGGGGCGCGCTTCTTCACCAAATTAGATCTCAGGAGTGCGTACAACCTGGTGCGTATCCGAGAGGGAGATGAGTGGAAGACAGCATTCAGCACAACCACGGGGCATTATGAATACCTGGTGATGCCCTATGGTTTGATGAATGCTCCCTCCGTTTTCCAGTCCTTTGTGAACGAGGTGTTTCGGGACATGCTTGGTCGCGGTGTAGTGGTCTACATCGATGACATCCTGGTGTATTCCACTACGCGCGCCGAGCATGTGTCCCTGGTTCGCAAGGTGCTGGCCCGACTGTTGGAAAATGACCTTTATGCTAAGGCAGAGAAGTGTATGTTTTTCCAGCAGTCCATCTCCTTCCTTGGATATCGCATTTCCACCTCAGGTGTGGAGATGGAGGGAGATCGCATTTCAGCCGTGCGTAATTGGCAGACTCCAACCACAGTTAAGGATGTGCAGCGCTTCCTTGGCTTTGCCAACTATTATCGGAGGTATATCCGGGGCTTTGGCAAGGTCGCAGCTCCCATTACCTCCCTGTTGAAGGGTGGGCCGTCCCGGCTCAGCTGGTCTGCTGAGGTTGACCTGGCCTTTAGCAAACTGCGGGGTCTGTTCACCTAAGCCCCAGTACTGGCCCACCCCGATTCATCACTACCGTTCGTAGTGGAGGTGGATGCGTCCGAGGTTGGGATAGGAGCTGTCCTGTCTCAACGCTCGGGTATGCCACCCAAGCTCCGCCCCTGTACGTTATTTTCGAAGAAGCTCAGCCCGGCAGAGCAGAACTACGGCATTGGTGATCGGGAGCTGTTGGCTGTTGTTCGAGCCTTGACCGTGTGGAGGCATTGGCTCGAGGGGGGGGGCAAAACACCCTTTCCTCGTCTGGACGGACCACCGTTACCTGGAGTACATCCGGGCAGCGAGAAGGCTGAATCCTCGCCAGGCCAGGTGGGCCCTATTTTTCCCCCGGTTTGATTTCACTCTATCATACATCCCGGGTACGAAGAACGTGAAGGCAGACGCGCTGTTCCGGCTGTATGACACAGAGGAGAGGCCCAGAGACAACACTCCCATACTGCCGGCCTCCTGCATTGTAGCGGCGGTAGTATGGGCGATGGGCACAGATATAGAGCAGGTATTACGCACGGATCCCTCTCCACCTCAGTGTCCAGCTGGGCTGCAGGACGTGCCTGCTCTTATCTGTGATCGTCTGATCTACTGGGCACACACGTCACCCTCCTCTGGTCACCCAGGTATCAGCCGTACAGTGCGCTGCCTGAGTGGAAAGTACTGGTGGCCTACCTTGGCTAAGGACGTGAGGGTGTACGTCTCCTCCTGCTCGGTGTGCGCCCAGAGTAAGGCACCTAGGCACCTCCCAGCGGGTAAGCTACAACAGTTACCAGTTCCACAATGACCATGGTCTCACCTTAGCATTGATTTTCTAACTGATCTTCCCCTCTCCCAAGGTAATACCACCATCCTGGTCGTTGTGGACCGCTTCTCCAAGTCCTGCCGCCTCCTTTCTCTGCCCGGTCTCCCCACGGCCCTGCAGACTGCAGAGGCCCTGTTTACTCACGTCTTCCGGCACTACGGGGTACCAGAGGATATAGTGTCTGACCGAGGTCCCCAGTTCACGTCCAAGGTCTGGAAGGCGTTCATGGAACGTCTGGGGGTCTCGGTCAGCTTGACCTCTGGGTTACACCCCGAGAGTAATGGGCAGGTGGAACGGGTAAATCAGGACGTGGGTAGGTTCCTGCGGTCCTACTGCCAGGACCGGCCGGGGGAGTGTTCGGTGTTCTTGCCATGGGCAGAATATGCCCAGAACTCTCTCCGCCACTCCTCCACTAACCTAACGCCTTTCCAGTGTGTTCTAGGTTACCAACCGGTTCTGGCACCATGGCACCAGAGCCAGACCGAGGCTCCTGCGGTGGATGACTGGTTTCGGCGCGCAGAGGAGACGTGGGATGCTGCCCATGTTCATCTCCAACGCGCCGTGCGTCGTCAGAAGGCCAACGCTGACCGCCACCGCAGTGAGGCCCCCGTCTTTGTACCGGGGGATCGGGTCTGGCTCTCGACCCGGAATCTACCCCTCCGCCTGCCCTGCCGGACGCTGAGCCCGCAGTTTGTGGGGCCGTTTAAAGTCCTGAGGAGAGTCAACAAGGTCACATATAGGTTATTACTTCCCCCTGATTACTGTATTAACCCCTCGTTTTATGTGTCTCTCCTCAGGCCGGTGGTAGCTGGTCCGCTCCAGGAGTCTGAGGTGCGGGAGGTCCCTCCTCTGGACATCGAGGGGGCCCCTGCGTACTCGGTCCGTTCCATCCTGGATTCGAGGCGTCGGGTAGGGGGGTCTTCAGTACCTCGTGGAGTGGGAGGGGTACGGTCCGGAGGAACGGTGCTGGGTCCCGGTGAGGGATATCCTCGATCCCTCCATTACATTTACAGGATTTCCTCCATGTTACGGGATTTCCACTGTCGCCATCTGGCTCGCCCTGCTCCGCGTCCTCCTGGCCGTCGCCGGGGTCGGCGCGCTGCTGGAGCCGCGCGTGAAGGGGGGGGGGGGGTACTGTCACGACTTCCGCCGAGGCTGCCTCCCCTCCTTGTTCGGGCAGGTTTCGTCGTCACTGGCTTACTAGCTGCTGCCGATCCATTTATCATCACTCCACTTGTCCCCAATTAGTCATTGTATAAGTGTTCCCTCTGCTTCCTTGTCTGTGTGGGTGATTGTTTGTTGTGAGCTGTGTGTAGCTCGGTTGAGCTACCCTTACCTTGTTGTTGCCAGGGTAGTATTTTCCCCTGTGCCTGAGTGTTGTTGTCACATGCTTGCGCAACTGTTTATCGACGGAATAAACTCTTTGAATGCGTATTACTCTCCTGCGCCTGACTCCTTCTATCACACGCATCACACCTACTGCATGCATGATGTTCTCATGTCAGCAGATAAAAAATGGTTTTGCCCTGGTTTTATTAACAGATACTATTTATAGCCTGTGGGTTAGCCTACTTTACACTTTTCATCCATTACTTGATGGGTCAGTTTCTCTGGACACAGATTAAGCCTAGTCCTGGACTGAAAAGCACTTTAAATGGAGAATCTCCATTGAAGATGCTTCTTAGTCCAGGACTAAGCTTTGTGCAAGAAACTGGCCCTATACCACGCCCAAGGCTTATCTAGCAGTTTATAAACTGCCCAAGAAACCTCATGATTATTGTGCAAGTGAGTCATTAATCATGAGATTAAGTAATACTAGAGGGAGGGACTCATGACTACACAACATCTCATAAATTAACATTTGAGAAGATAAGGAATTCAATTAAGAAATATTTTCTCATGAGAATATAAGGAATTAATAAATGTTGTTTTACTTTGTAGAGAACAACTGTATACAATTTAAATTGTCACATTTATTCAACATCCTATTAGAACATCTTCACTTTGTTTTAACAAAAACAAAAATCCACAACATTTCATTGTTGTCTCTGACTTTCAATGAGGAAGGCAATCAAGAGAATTGGAGAACATAATAAGCGATTCTAAAGTTGTAAACATTTTAAATGTCAAAACACATCTTAATTCAAAACAAAACAGCCTACCTGATGTGCAAGTATGCAATAATAAATGAACGATTATGCTCGTCGTTAGCAGCTGGTTTGAAGAGGTTGCTCAGCGATAAGGTCACACCGCTCTTCCGTAGATTGTAAGGGGTAAGCAAGGACTGAATGGGCAACTCCCTTCTGCACCAGGTAAAGGTAACTGCCAAAATAAAGGAAACGTCAACATAAATCGTCTTAATAGGGCGTTGGGCCACCATGGCTGCGTTTAGACACAGGATTCCAATAAAAAAATTATATTAGCATCCAAAAGAAAGATCTATCAGATGTAGGAAACTAAATCCAATATGACTGGTTCCAAAATGGATTCAGGATTTTTTATTGGAATCATATAGGATTTTTTGGGTAAAAACATTTTTTTTAATAGGGATCAGAGTTATTGTATAGTTTTTTTTTTAACAGGACAGATAGATATAGAGAGGGGTACAGAAAGTAGTTAATTAAGGGCACAGACAATTGGCTGAGCTGGGGCTCAAACCCCCATCATCGAGGGGGCATATCTGGTCTGGAGCCGGGAGTTTAGACCGCTACACCAGAATCCAGCACACTGCTATGATTTTCCTATTAGATTCTTGTATATAAATTCCAATAGGATGCGCATAATCCTATAGGAGACCAATAGGACTGGTTCCCATATTTTTCTATGGGATTCTAATTGGATCCTTGTATTGGAATCCTATAGGATTTCTATACATTTTGGCGATGGGAATTGTATAGATATTTACATTACATTCTAAAGGATTTATCCTAAAAACTTAGCTATACACTATAGTTAACTTGACTGCTTAACATATGGAACACAAACTCTCCAAACATCTTAGACAATTACATTTAAAGGTGAACAGTGGACACAAGTGAACTAAACTGAACAAAATTATAAACACAACATATAAAGTGTTGGTCCCATGTTTCATGAGCTGAAATATAAGATCCCAGAAATGTTCCATATGCACAAAAAGCTTATTTCTCTGAAATGTTGTGCACAAATTTGTTTACATCCTTGTTTGTGAGTATTTATCCTTTGCCAAGATAATCCATCCACATAATCATTACACAGATGCACCAAGTCATTTGGCTCTGTCATATCCTCACATGGTCTCTCCTATCATTGCTACGCAGACGACACACAATTAATTTTCTCCTTTCCCCCTTCTGATAACCAGGTGGCGAATCGCATCTCTGCATGTCTGGCAGACATATCAGTGTGGATGTCGGATCACCACCTCAAGCTGAACCTCGGCAAGACGGAGCTGCTCTTCCTCCCGGGGAAGGACTGCCCGCTCCATGATCTCGCCATCACGGTTGACAACTCCATTGTGTCCTCCTCCCAGAGTGCAAATAACCTTGGCTTGACCCTGGACAACACCCTGTCGTTCTCCGCTAACATCAAAGCGGTGACCCGATCCTGCAGGTTCATGCTCTACAACATTCGCAGAGTACGACCCTAACTCACACAGAAAGTGGCACAGGTCCTAATCCAGGCACTTGTCATCTCCCGTCTGGATTACTGCAACTCGCTGTTGGCTGGACTCCCTGCCTGTGCCATTAAACCCCTTCAACTTATCCAGAACGCTGCAGCCCGTCTGGTGTTCAACCTTCCCAAGTTCTATCATGTCACCCCACTCCTCCGCACACTCCACTGGCTTCCAGTTGAGGCTCGCATCTACTACAAGACCATGGTGCTTGCCTACGGAGCTGTGAGGGGAACGGCACCTCCTTACCTTCAGGCTCTGTTCAGACCCTACACCCAAACGAGGGCACTATGTTCATCCACCTCTGGCCTGCTAGTTCCCCTACCTCTATGGAAGCACAGTTCCCGCTCAGCCCAGTCAAAGCTATTCGCTGCTCTGGCACCCCAATGGTGGAACAAGCTCCCCCACGATGCCAGGACAGCGGAGTCACTGACCACCTTCCGGAGACACTTGAAACCCTACCTCTTTAAGGCATACCTGGAATAGTATAAAAGTAATCCTTCTACCCCTCCCTCCCCCACCCTCCCATAAAAAAGAAAGAAAAAAAAGTGGTTGTCCCACTGGCTATCATAAGTTGAATGCACCAATTTGTAAGTCGCTCTGGATAAGAGCGTCTGCTAAATGATGTAAATGTAAATGTGCTGGGGTCAATAAAAGGCCACTGTAAAATGTGCAGTTTTGTCACACAACACAATGCCACAGATGTCTCAAGTTTTGAGGTAGCGTGCAATTGGCATGCTGACTGCAAGAATGTCCACCAGAGCTGTTGCCAGATAATTGAAAGTTAATTTCTCTACCATAAGCCGCCTCCAACGTCGTTTTAGAGAATTTGGCAGTACGTCCAACTGGCCTCACAACCGCAGACCACGTGTAACCACGCCAGCCCAGGACCTCCACATCCTGCTTCTTCACCGGAAAAAGTAGTCCAATAGGATTCTGATAGAGGTGACACAAAATCCTGTAGGATTTTGAGAATGTTATAGGATTCTATTGGAAGAATCACTATAGTGACCACTTGGGCCCTGTGGATGGGGGCATTGTCATTCAATGGGGGCATAGCCATGATAGCCAAAAGAATGCCCTGCCCAACATTTTTATACATGACCCTAAGCATGATGGGATGTTAATTGCTTAATTAACTCAGGAACCAATATTTCAATATACTTTGTATCCCTCAAAATAAAGTGTTTCCTTTATTTTGGCATTTACCTGTAGTTTACCTTTCCTGCTTTGGAGCTCTGCCCATGGGGCAAGCATAGATAGACTGACTTTCCCATTGAAATGCAAATTATTTTCATAACCACAGGGCATCAAATGTATAGATTGCATTTATAGAATAGTATACCTATTTGATTTTCCATGTCTTTGCATTGTATGCACGTTTGTAAATGAAGGTAGAAGAGGGCATTATCATCTGTTCTTTCAACAGCTAGGGTTCTGTTCTTTCAACAGCTAGGGCTCTGTTCATTCAACAGATAAGGTTCTGTTCTTTCTAAATTGTTATTCATGGAATCATTCAGGAATCAGTGGCGTAGGCAGAAATCCGTTGATGGCAGGGCCAGCAATAATTTAGGTTGGCCAAAATTTGCGCACCCAAATCATCAAGTTATCATAAAAGCCTACCCTGTACCCTACTGTAATCGATTGCACACAACAAACTATTTAACATGTGATTTCATATTACAGACCAAATAGTCTTGTAGGCCTACGTAAACCCATGACTCGTTGATTCAACATGTGACTCACATAGACCTACACATAATAAACCATAAGCCTATAGTTAATAGACTGAGACTCAAACATAATGTCCTGATATAACAACAATAATCACAATAGGCTTGGCAACCTCTCACTGGTTCAGCGACCAGGAGATAGTATGCTAGGCAAGGCTAGGTTAGGCTACACTAGGCAGCCACGAATGTAACCATTTAACACTAGTAGAGCAGAGAGTGTCATATTGACTCAAAACGAATGTACTTTTATAAGTACTCTGAAATTTTTAAAGTAATGTCTCCCCCTTCCTTGACTTTTCCTAAATAAGTCTAACACACTATCTTTGTTAGAATTTTAATATCACAAACAGAATGTGTTATAAGCAGTTTTAAGAGGACATGTCATCCCCCGCCCCCCCCCCCCTCCCCTCCCCCCCTGCCCGTTAGGCCTGTGCAGCTGATGATGGCCCATCGAAACTACACCTAAACTATATCGAAACTAATTTCACATATATAGTAATAGAGTTAGCCTAAATAAAAAATGTAATTGACAATAGTCTGATGGGTGAGAATATATTGTAAATGAAGAATCTGATGAACAGCTTAACAGAGTGCCAAAAAGTGACTTTTGCAAATTCTCCTACAGTCACAAGCACGTAAAACATTTTGATGTCTATATAGTATCAGAAAGAGCAGATTCTGAAGTTTCCAAATCACTTATCCTTGCCAAAATATAACGTTTTTGGACAAAATACTACTATTACATGTGCTCCATGCGTGCACTCAGCAGCATATCACCCTGCATCCCACTGCTGGCTTGCCGCTGAAGCTGAGCAGGGTTGGTCCTGGAGACCAGATTTAGCTGGAAGTGGTGTTGGAGGACCAGTAGGAGGTGCTCTTTCCTCAAAAAACAAACAAAACAAAAAATATCCCAGGTCAGTGATTGGGGACATTGCACTGTGTAGGGAGCTGTCTTTCGGATGGGACGTTAAACGGGTGTCCTGACTCTCTGTGGTCAACAAAGATCCAATGGCACTTATTGTAAGAGTAGGGGTGTTAACCCCGGTGTCCTGGCTAAATTCCCAATCTGGCCCTCATACCACCATGGCCACCTAATCATCCCAGCTTCCAATTGGCTCATTGATCCCCCTTCTCTAACATACAAACAGACCTCAGAACTCATGACCCTAACTCTACAATACACCACATGGTAAAGTCCAAACCTGCTTGGTCCTACTTCACAGCATCTGTAACATGTTGCTCAATGAATGCTTTCACTGAATGCTTTTCGTTGTGTGTGGAGAATTGACAGATATACATTTACTGTTGATTACATCACCCACTTTTGGGTACTAGAAGTATTGCTTTCTGAGAGAAAAGGTCAATGTTATTTCACACCAGGATGAGGAGCTTAACCATCTTACAAAACATACATTTGATCAATATTTAGATGCAACCCTATAGAAAACAAAAAATTTATGATTCATTTGACGACATGAAGTGAAGTCAAATTATATTTGCTTCTGTACAAAATAGGGGCCATTTCACTCCAGTTAAACAAGCAAACATTTTATTTCAATTTATATGGAAAACATTTATTGTGACAGATTTCAGTATTGAAAAGAAAACAGCTGATTGGTATCAAAAGTGGTAAAAGAATAGCATAAACACTCAAAACAGTTCAGTGGTCACCATGAGAGCAGTCTTCTCTAGATCTTTCTCTTCTCTCTAGCGCCTCCTGGCAGAATAAGACACTCTGTCTCTCGAGCTCTGTTCTCCTCCCTGTGCCTGTCCCTGAACTGTCTGTCTGACCAGTGGTGTGCATCTCTGTGTGTGCAAAGGGGATCCAATCTCTCTGTTTAAAGCTGTTACTGTCCGTTCCTCAAGAAGGTACCTGCCTGGTAGGTGGCACCAGCCTGCCCTATGCAGCACCCGGGTCCTGTCTATGGAACGGAAGCCCGGTGCTGAAGCAGGTCTGGGTTTGAGTTCTGAGATCAGGTTTCTGATGTCACTCTTTGGCCCGAACACTGTGGTCTGGAAGGCAGACCAGGGCCTGGGAGAAGAAAGGTGGTTCTGTCTGTGGTTTTGGTTCTTGACTGGTTCCTGTTCTGGATCTGGTTCTGGCTGTGTGTGAAGGGTCTTGTTGGACGGGGCTGACAGGGATCTGTTTACGGAGGGGTCCAGAGAGGTGTATGTGACGCCCCTGTCCCAGGCCAGGTGGGAGTGAAGGGGTGCGGCTGTGTTGGGTCTGGTCCCACTGCTTAGCCTCCTAGTGGAGAGGTGGGAGAGGGGTCTGGACCTGGGTACCCGAGGGGTCAAAGGTCTCCTGGATTCTGTGTTTAAAATCCTAAGAGGACAAAGGTCAACTCCATTAGGTCCAATGACCTGTAATTGCTTTACTCTCTCTTAAACCCTATGAAAATGCAAGAAGAAAATGTTAGCATTTTAAATTGTGTAGGAGCTAAAGAAGGCTTTTACTGTTGTAATTCTCTGGTCAGTGTGTGATCAGACCCCAGGAAGCAGATGTACAGGTCCAGAGCTCTCTGCAGCAGTTCAACAGCCTCTCTACTCTCTGTCTTACTGGAGCCATGAAATATCTGCCTGCCTGCCATGACACACACACACACACACACGCACACACACACACACACACACACATACACATACAAGCTAAACATATTGCACTCTGTGTATTATTGCTAAGAATCTAGAAAAGTGTAAGACAGATTGAGAGTTGTGGTGCTTCTGTTTGAAAAATGAAATAATTACCAAGTTTGACCAAGGTGACTGCGAGGCTGCATCCCTTCGCCTGAAGACGTGGCGATGTGGGGGAACAAAGCTTCATGTCCTGATCTTTGACGTGCACCGTGTGTCGATACAGCTCCACTGCCAACCTCTGCCTCAACCTGAACACGTCACATCTTCACCACACTAACATTTATATACTGTGACTGACTGAGTAAACTACTGAGAAGGGGATGGGAGGAGGAAGAGAGAGAGAGAGAAGAGAGAGAACAATGACGGAGAAGAAACTACTGAGGAGACGATGGAGGACACAATTAATGACGAAGAAGAGAAGAAGAACCAGAAGAACACTATAAGAGGAGAAGAAGAACCAGAAGAACACCAGAAGAGGTGAAGAAGAACCAGAAGAACACTAGAAGAGTAGAAGAACCAGAAGAACACTAGAAGAGTAGAAGAAGAACCAGAAGAACACTAGAAGAGGAGGAGAAGAAGAACCAGAAGAACACTAGAAGAAGAACCAGAAGAACACTAGAAGAGGAGAAGAAGAACCAGAAGAACACTAGAAGAGTAGAAGAAGAACCAGAAGAACACTAGAAGAGGAGAAGAGGAACCAGAAGAACACTAGAAGAGGGGAAGAAGAACCAGAAGAACACTAGAAGAGGAGAAGAAGAACCAGAAGAACACTAGAAGAGGAGAAGAAGAACCAGAAGAACACTAGAAGAGGAGAAGAAGAACACTAGAAGTGGAGAAGAAGAACCAGAAAAACACTAGAAAAGGAGAAGAACCAGAAGAACACTAGAAGAGGAGAAGAAGAACCAGAAGAACACTAGAAGAGGGGAAGAAGAACCAGAAGAACACTAGAAGTGGAGAAGAAGAACCAGAAAAACACTAGAAGAGGAGAAGAGGAACCAGAAGAACACTAGAAGAGGAGAAGAAGAACCAGAAGAACACTAGAAGAGGAGAAGAAGAACCAGAAGAACCAGAAGAACACTAGAAGAGGGGAAGAATAATCAGAAGAACACTAGAAGAGGAGAAGAAGAACACTAGAAGAGGAGAAGAAGAACCAGAAGAACACTAGAAAAGGAGAAGAAGAACCAGAAGAACACTAGAAGAGGAGAAGTAGTCCTACCCTGCTGTGTGAGCGCAGGTGTCGGCCCAGACGTCTGCAAGGCACTCCTCCACCTCCACCACTAGAGGGTGCTCTCTACCATACCAACGCCTCCTGATCTTCAAGGCAACCTGGAGGTGCTTCTCAGCACCATGTGGGTCTTGCAGGCTTATTAGTCTGTCACATAAAAAAATACAATCTAAGCTTGCCTAAATTGAGTCATACAGTATCAAAAGTAATTCACATGGGAATTAGGTCTAAAAACAGCAAAAGACATACAAACATACACCTGTAGCTGAACATGTGAAGTATAGATATGTCACATGAGACTGTACCTATTTATGCTATTTAATACACACCTGTGTATACCACAGAGCAGTGATACAGTGGCCTCAGCACACAGGTGGAGTTTGTGGTGTCCCATATTGATGATGTCACTGAGGATCTGAGAGGCCTCGATGGTTCGGCCGTCTGCAAACAGCAGCTGGCAGAGTACACAAAGCAACTTACCTGATAGGGGCGATACATGAAATACATATCATTTCAGCCCACTAAAAGCATTTACTTACTTTGTGAATTAAAATATTACTTTTTTAATTAAAATATATATCATCGGGTTGCTTATTTAAAAACCTGAGACCCATAGTGCCCCAACTCTCTGGACAAATACCCTTTCTAACAGTGATTCCCTCATATCTCTCAAGGCAGGTAGTGGTCAGAGTCTGGGCGCTCTCCAGAGCTGATCTACAGTGTGTCTCTGCCTCTCTGTGCTGGTCCATCTCCACATAGAGCTCAGCCAAAGTCTGCCGCACTGTAAGCAGTAACATCACACTCTCCCTGTCTCTGTCCTTCTCACCAGCCTGAAATGACAGGAAATTGGGAAGCAGTGCGATCATTTCAGCAGGCTGAATGAAAGCCTTTCATAATGGAGTGAAAGTCTATACATTAAGAACATAAAATGGTATTACTAGAGCAATTACAGTGTTCATGTAAAGCATAGTGGCTAGTATTTAAAGGGAAAATCCACTCAAAAACAATATTTTGGTATTTTTTAAATTAGTCCACTGTTGATACAGTCTCAAATGTTTTGCATGTCAGCAGTTACGTTTTCAATATATTTTGCATTATCATGATGATGTAGCCGGTATCAACAGTGGACTAATGAAAATAAAATACAAAAATATCCATTTTGAGTGGTTTCCCTTTACGAGTGAGTGGTGGGTCTACTTCACCTGTGTGAGTGTGTTCTCAGCCTGCAGTAGGAGCTGTTCTGCTTCCCCCTTCCTGTTCAGACAGAGCAGCAACTCAGAGACCAACAACTCCACTCTCCCTTTCACACCTGGATCCCACTGACAACCATTTCCTACAGGTGGGGAACAAACAACAAAAACAGTCATCATCACTGGTCACATAGGATCAGTGATGATGACTGGTAACAGATCCCTTAGACATCATCAATAATCAATTTGTTATCAGTGATGAATAATTACCGTTGCCGTCACTTTGGGACTCAGTCATGAAGGCCCTGTTGCTGTGTACCTCTCTCTGCTCTGGATTGAATGGAGACAATAGCTACATTATTTATGGATGGTATATCTACAATTTTATGACGTTAGAACTGATCACCACTGAATTCGTGTTGAAATGTGTAGCCATGACGATTTTACCTGTATGTGTAGCAGGAGGGAATGCCCATCGCCCTGATTGGTTAAGAGTAGGAGGGTGGCATCCCTTACCAAGCAGGCTCCGGTATGAGGTGTAGGGGTCATAACCTCTGAGGATCAGGAGAGTCCAGTACCTGACAACATCTATTCTCAGCTGAGAAGACTGGCTCCAACTTGTAGACAGGTGCTCTACAGTCCTAGGGATAGAGAGTATGTAGATACCTTTATGTAAATAAATGATGGATAAACATGTGAATCTGTAATCCAATAAAAAGGCTCACACAGTTTTTAAGTGTTAAGTTAAATATATGATGACAGTTAATCTGCAGCTAAACTATTTTACCCAACAGTAACTGTGTGTACCCCTAGTGTCCTTATGGGTGAGGTGTATATCCATGCTCTTACTGTGGTCCTCTGTAGCTCAGCTGGTAGAGCACGGCGCTTGTAACGCCAGGGTAGTGGGTTCGATCTCCGGGACCACCCATACGTAAAAATGTATGCGCACATGACTGTAGGTCGCTTTGGATAAAAGCGTCTGCTAAATGGCATATTATTATTTACTGTGGATCTATGAAGAAGGTGTGTAGCTCCCTCCAGGCCTCACTCTGCTCCAGGTGCCAGGGGAGCTCCTCCAGGATCTGAGGCCAGCTACAGATCTCCCTGCCCTGCCTCTGGAAGAACTGGGCCAGGCTGAGATGGTAGCCCCGTCTGGTCTTCCTCAAGCCCCCTGGACCTTTACCGGGCCGGACCCCTACAGAGCAAAAAGCATAAGACTTAGCAGAAGTGTAAATGATTGGTCATAGTTGGACTCCTTAGTGCCAAAGAGTTCCACTTACATGCAGATACTCCACTTTCATTGTTAGACAAAGATGATCAACCAAGTAAAAAGCACCACCATGTTGGAAGGACCAACAAATGAAGGCCATTGTAGAATGTCCATTCTATGCTTTCTATTTCTATGTTTGTAACTTCTGCTCCAGTCTGCCACTCACTCAGCAGGAGGAGGTCCATGGCTTGGCCCAGTGATTGGTGGGTGAGGCTCAGTGTTCCATTGGGTCTCTCCTGTACCCAGGGCCCAGCAGCAGTGCGGAACCGGGCCCACTCCAGAGGTAGAACCCGTATAGACCCAGGGTAACCAAGAACCTCCAGCAGAACCAGGACCTGCTCCTCAGTCAGCCCAGCATGGGAGAGGTGAACCAGGCATAGAGTGTCCCATACCCAGCCTCTGAGATCTGGAGAGAAGGAGGGAGTAAGGTTAGATACAACAACTCATCATAGAGAGTGCCTAACTAATAATGTTAATTCTTGACCTTTATTGAGAAGACATTACAGTGGCGATTCTTGCTGTACGGCAATTTTTCTATCACAACTGAATCATTAGAGAGGGTAAAGATGATCCCACCTATCTTGGACACCTGAGAGGTAGGTCCTCCTGTCCCTTTGGCTGGACTGGCCGTACACTCATTGACCCCACCATAGTCATTGATCCAGCGCTGAATCACCCTGGCCCACAGCTCTGCCATAGAATCCACCTCTACATACTCCTCTATCAACTCCTCCTCCTCCTCCTTTCCCCTCAGGACACAGCACGTCTGCAGTTCGCTAGCCACCACCGCCAGGAACAGCGGCAGGCGACCCATTCCCAGCTTGGTAGTGGTCCCCAAGATGAATTGCAGCAGGGTCCTGTGTGGCTCCAGGCAGGGCAGGGTAAGGTGTTGGAGTAGGACGCTGCGGCGGACCCAGGGGTCTGACAGGCCGGGCAAGGGGAGGGTGTGAACGTCTTTGCGGAGGGTCAGCCTCTGGTAGGTGAGGTCTGTGGAGGTCGCTGTGATGAGGAGCTTACACTGGGGAGGCAAAAGGTCAGGGAGCCAGCGTAGGTCCTTCACCTGACAATGAATTAATAAACGTTATTAATTCATGTTCACTATATAAAATAATATGCTTTGGTTTTCATCTGGATTTCTTTGAATGCTATCAATGTAAAATACACTGTACAAGAACCACCACTGGTAGTGGTCTGGGCAAAGTAAGGCATTACCTCCTGCATTGAGAGCCCGAGGGACCCGGTCAGTCTGTCCAGTCCATCCAGAACCAGAACACAGGGTCCTAGAGCAGCCGCAGCAGAGAAGGCCTGAACCACAACATGGAATGACCTGGGCTTTACATGATGCTGCAACCCTTCACTCCACTCAGCCTGGGGACCTAGTATAGAGACACAATAACAACCCTTCACTCCACTCAGCCTGGGGGCCTAGTATAGAGACACAATAACAACCCTTCACTCCACTCAGCCTGGGGACCTAGTATAGAGACACAATAACAACCCTTCACTCCACTCAGCCTGGGGGCCTAGTATAGAGACACAATAACAACCCTTCACTCCACTCAGCCTGGGGGCCTAGTATAGAGACACAATAACAACCCTTCCCTCCACTCAGCCTGGGGTCCTAGTATAGAGACACAATAACAATGTGGAGCCTTAACAACGACAAAGGAAAATACCACTCAAAGACGTAATTGTTTCATTAGCCCACTGTTGATACAGTCCCAAAATGTTTTGCATGTCAGCAATCAAGTTTTCAAGATATAGAACTTTCAAAATATAGAAAGTGTCATAGTATGATGCGTGGACTAATAAAACAAATACCAAAATATAGTTTTTTTGTGGAATTTTCATTTAAAGTTTTCCTTCTGTGCTGCACTAAAAATAAATACTAAAAGCACTATTAGCCTCTTTCTCTATGGCTGTCTGTTTATGCCATGGCCATGTGTGTCACTGAACAACAATGCATCTACATGTATGACATGGTTGGTACAGTGGCTTGCGAAAGTATTCACCCCCCTTTGCATTTTTCCTATTTTGTTGCCTTACAACCTGGAATTAAAATACATTTTTGGGGGGGTTGTATCATTTGATTTACACAACATCCCTACCACTTTGAAGATGCAAAATACTTTTTATTGTGAAACATACAAGAAATAAGACAAAAAAACAGAAAACTTGAGCGTGCATAACTATTCACCCCCACAAAGTCAATACTTTGTAGAGCCACCTTTTGCAGCAATTACAGCTGCAAGTCTCTTGGAGTATGTCTCTATAAGCTTGGCACATCTAGCCACTGGGATGTTTTGCCCATTCTTCAAGGCAAAACTGCTCCAGCTCCTTCAAGTTGGATGGGTTCCGCTGGTGTACAGCAATCTTTAAGTCATACCACAGATTCTCAATTGGATTGAGGTCTGGGCTTTGACTAGGCCATTCCAAGACATTTAAATGTTTCCCCTTAAACCACTCGAGTGTTGCTTTAGCAGTATGCTTAGGGTCATTGTCCTGCTGGAAGGTGAACCTCCGTCCCAGTCTCAAATCTCTGGAAGACTGAAACAGGTTTCCCTCAAGAATTTCCCTGTATTTTGCGCCATCCATCATCCCTTCAATTCTGACCAGTTTCCCAGTCACTGCCGATGAAAAACCTCCCCACAGCATGATGCTGCCACCATCATGCTTCACTGTGGGGATGGTGTTCTCGGGGTGATGAGAGGTGTTGGGTTTGCGCCAGACATCGCGTTTTCCTTGATGGCCAAAAAGCTCAATTTTAGTCTCATCTGACCAGAGTACCTTCTTCCATATGTTTGGGGAGTCTCCCACATGGCTTTTAGCGAACACCAAAAGCTTATTTTTTTCTTTAAGCAATGGCTTTCTTCTGGCCACTCTTCCGTAAAGCCCAGCTCTGTGGAGTGTACGGCTTAAAGTGGTCCTATGGACAGATACTCCAATCTCCGCTGTGGAGCTTTGCAGCTCCTTCAGGGTTATCTTTGGTCTCTTTGTTGCCTCTCTGATTAATGCCCTCCTTGCCTGGTCCGTGAGTTTTGGTGGGCGGCCCTCTCTTGGCAGGTTTGTTGTGGTGCCATATTCTTTCCATTTTTTAATAATGGATTTAATGGTGCTCCGTGGAATGTTCAAAGCTTCTGATATTTTTTTATAACCCAACCCTGATCTGTACTTCTACACAACTTTGTCCCTGACCTGTTTGGAGAGCTCCTTGGTCTTCATGGTGCCGCTTGCTTGGTGGTGCCCCTTGCTTAGTGGTGTTGCAGACTCTGGGGCCTTTCAGAACAGGTGTATATATACTGAGATCATGTGACACTTAGATTGCACACAGGTGGACTTTATTTAACTAATTATGAGACTTCTGAAGGTAATTGGTTGCACCAGATCTTATTTAGGGGCTTCATAGCAAAGGGGGTGAATAAATATGCACGCACCACTTTTACTGAAATAAGTTATTTTTTTCATTTCACTTCACCAATTTGGACTATTTTGTCTATGTCCATTACATGAAATCCAAATAGAAATCCGTTTAAATTACAGGTTGTAATGCAACAAAATAGGAAAAACACCAAGGGGGTTGGATACTTTTGCAAGGCACTGTGTATCTTGTAGTTTCTTTTTTGCTGTTTTCTTGTATTATCATGTTGATTTGTGAATTGTTTGTTCTCAGGGCACCATTGATAATGAGACCCTGGTTTCAATTAGGTTCCCCTGAATAAATAAAAAGTATTAAAAAAATAAACAATACCACACTAGTTACTTAGACGAGTGAGATGAGAGAGAACCATCAGTCTGTCTCACCGGTCTAGACCAGATGAGTGTTATGACAATGTTGACCTTGTTTCTTTCTTGAGAACAAGGTCAGTGATTGGTTTCTCACAAAGTAAATACATATATTTTTTAAAGTCAGTAATGAAGTACATCTTATCTAGCAGTAAAGGTTATAGTCACAGGAAAGGTAAGTGAGTGTAAACACATTTCTGAATAAATGTCAAATTGGGAATGTAAGTATACAACAGTGCTATAACGGGTTACATTTGGAAGTGATGGGTTAGATGACAAAGAAGTGAATAGGTTGATGTTATTGTGGTAGTTTCTATCCCTCACAGACATAGGCAATAACACTCCAGAGTGTTTACCGTAATGGGCCAGGCGTAGCTCAGTGGTGATGTGTCTCAGTACAGATCTGATATCCACACTGGAGCTGCTGATTCCACAGAAGTGAGGGATGGCTGGGATTCTAGGGTTCTTCTTCCGGAACTCCTGAAGCCACCAGGTGGCCAGTGAGGACTTCCCACAACCGCTCTCACCACAGAGCAGGAAAATAGACCCCTCTGAATCACGTTTGTCATGGTCACTGAGGGCAAAGGGAAATAGGAAGGACAGTCAAAATATGTTGTTCATTGATTTCAAATAATATCTGAACACTATCAATGCATAACTCCATCTGTATCTACTTTTAAGTATGGCAAATCTCACAGTAATTCAGCACTGATTCAGTTTCCAGCTTAGCGTGGTCACCAAGGTTCTTACCCTGTTAACTTAATGGTTGAATTCCTTGAGGTTGCTAGACTCTGAGATGTGTCAGAATGAGTGAGAGAGGCAGTAAATGTGTTAAGTGCCTCCATGACAGCAGTGGTCTGGGTGGAGGGGGCAAACGATCGACACAGAGACTGGACAGCACCTTCATGATACCATCTATCTAGGGAGTCCAGGAGGCCTAAAGAGCAGGGGAGAAAGCAGTGCTTTAGGACTTGGAAGATAAGGCAGACCACTGAAAAACACAATAAATATGAACCGGACTGAGCTACGTTAGTCATCTTCACCGTCTTTTCAAAGCAGGTTGAACTAAATTGAATTAAACAAAGCAGATGTAAACAGAACTAGGTCAACTAACAGAACTAACTGAGCTGCACAGGTTCACTTACCTGAACAGGTTGGCTGCTGGTCCAGGGTCCCATAGAGCTGTTCCATGAGAACCCTCCAGTCCCTCTTCACCAGGTCCCCCAGATCCTGCAGCGTTCTGAAGAACCTTACAGGTTGCAGGCTGTCCACTATCCTGTTCTTCAGCTCCCTGGCTCTGTGTCTCTCCTCTTCTGTCTGTTTGGAGAACACACTCAGCAATGACCTTTGACCTTCTTCATTTGTGTACCTGTCTTCATCCTCCTCTACTTCAGAGTAGTCTCTGAAGTAGAAGAAGCAGTGTCTGGTGTCACCCATCAGGGCTGCCTGGGTGATCTGCAGCTCTGTCAGGGAGCACTTCTGGTTCCTCCCTGTGAGGACCCAGGGGTAGCCTCCCTCCGCTGCAACATGCAGGTTCCTCTCCACCCCAGAGAGAGCTTCTCGTTCTGGACCAGCAGCTGGGAGAGGTGGGGGGTCCTGCTCCGGCCTGGAGGGGCCGTATCGGTGGCCCAGGAGGCAGAGGAAGGAGGAGGAGCGGGTGATGAGGTCTAGACTGATCTTCAACTGCTGGGAGGAGAGGAGGTTACTATTGTCAGGGAGGTCAGAGGGACGATGGCTCTCCCTGTCACCCCACTGGGTGTCCAATGGTCTGAAGCAGGTGCCTCTGGCCTGGCAGAGGGCGTCCAGGTGGGGGAACACCTGTGTTCTCAGGTAGTGCCACTCTTCAGCGAGGTCTCCAGGTACGGAACACAGCACGGGCTGGAGAGGAGCAGTGACAGGAGGGGTGGTGGAGTACGACCCTCCCCGGCCTCCTCCCCCCTGTGGGTCCATCTCAGGCCGTTGTAGCTGTGACCTGCTGTGCCTGTCTGAACAAAATAATGAAACACAGGCATATCAGGAATTATCATCAACTAGATATCTAGCTACAGTATTTGGCAAGTACATGGTATTCTTGGTGTAAGTATGCACTGCAAATCCATGACATGCAGGGAACAGTGCATTTTCCCCACATAAAACTGCTCAGTGACTGGAGATCTACAGAACTAGAGGGGAACATTTTGACTTCCCAACATTTACTGTAACCTAGGCCTATAGACTGAGCTGTGGTAGACGGCGCATGAGGGGAAGTGCATCACCAGACAGGAAGTAGAACATGGAGGTGGAACCCGGACAGGCAGGTCTCACTGTCATCACAGGAGACACTTAAATGTTTTGTGAGAAGAGTATTGGTAACAGAAGTGAAAACAAATAGAGAACTCAAACAAAGGAGATAATGTTATCTAGATTTTTATATGTAGATTTTCTGGTACCAAATTAGGCTTGAGTGATTAGAGGGTTACATAAAGATACAGAGAAGTACTTCATTACGGCAGAATACAAAACTATCCAAAAATTCCTATAAATTCATAAAAGCTTCCTGTTCTACTGTAAAAAAAAATATATACATTAAGATTAACTCACACCTAATAAAGCTCAATACATGAAAACATCTAGCTTGTTGTAGGCCTAACCTGTAACATAAATGAACACTTCGAGTGTGTGTCAGATATGTTACATGTTCAGTTGACTGTTGACAGGACCCATTTCAAGCTGCCTCGCGGTGTCTTCTGACTGGCCAGTCTTCTGGCAGAAGTTATGGGAAGCGAAGACATAGAAACGGATTCAGGCAACTGTTGGCATAGGTCAGAAATACAACAAAATACAACATGGTGTTTGAAGTTTTCCTACTTGGCCAAATGTCCTGACATGTTTAGGATGATAACAACTTGGAATGGCATCGAACCGATGATGAAAGTCACAATGATGCTGGTCACAAGTCTGGTCATCCTGGACTTTCGGAAGAAAGCTGAATGTTTCACTCTCTTATGGAGGCGGATGTAGGATGTTAGTAGGAGGGAGACAGGTAATACTAATCCAAATATCGCCATCACCAAACCTCCCACCCCTGGGCTATACTTTTGTTTATTACAATAGATGTTAACACAATGGAGATGCCCGTCCTCCCCCTCCACCATGTTGACTGTCAGGAACGGTGAAGATATTACAACCACAACACCCCACAGTGTGGGAAACAACCACCTCTCCACTGCCCCACGCCACCTGGCCCAGCACTGGGGTGCAGAACTTGGTAGTAGCGCTGGACACTCATCAACAGGATGATCAGCATGCTGGAGAATGTACAGCAGTAGGCAACGAAGACAAAGAGCTTGCAGAGACTGTTGCCCAAGTCCCAGCTGAAGTATTCCATAGACCCGCACGCATATTAGCAGGCTCAGCATATCTGACACGCCAGGCTCAAGAACAGTTTCATACTCAAGTTGTATCTGCGTTCACTGCTATGTTATGCCCAGAAGATAGCAGAGAGCTAGGACCACTCCAGTGATCATGGTGCCAGTCGGTGTAATCAGGGGAATCAGGGATTCCAGAGGTGCAGTTGCAGTTGAAAGAGTTACGGGTGGAGGAGTTGAAACTGTCAATCACTGTGAGACTGAAGATGAGGGAGAATTAGTTTAATTCAATGTAGAGGAGCAGCTGAATGTTGTTAGCAGGGGAGAGGTTGGTGAGTAGTGTCTGCAACTCAGCCGCTGTCATGGTTTCAATGTGAGGAAGGAGAAAAACTCTGATCACATGAAAAAGAAAGGGGAGGGTCTATTCCACACCAAATATGTTGTGTTGAGGTCTACAACCCGTGACAATCCCACAAACAAGTGAATGCTGGCATTTGAAATAGCTTAGTAGCTATTCCAAATATACTTATTTCATAAATCAAAGCAGAGATGCACACACAAGCACCTGTGGACACACACAAAGTATGCCACAACGTGTGAATGGACAATAGTTGACAAACAAAATTCCATAAAAGTTTTGATACCTGTACTAGTAGTGGCCAAGAGTTTGTCCCAGAGAGGATTGCCAGATCACAAGGCTGTGTGCGTGATCCCGATTAAAATGGATCAAATTACAAATAAAATCTGAATGGCTATCTGTAGAGTTGGCAAACTAAAAGCATATTTGTAGGTAGTCTGAGGGGCTTGTTCGTTTTAGTACAGCTACATCCTCGATGCCAATGCATGCCTGGTACTTCGCTGAGAAGTTGTGCCTGGCAAGCCATAGCAACAGTGGTAGTCAAGGGGAACGTATGGGCTTCCAGATGAGCCTATCATAAATTCTTACACTGTAACGATGTCAAAAACAATGTTTCAACAGTGCTGACGAATGTATCTATTTTAAATGACGTGTTGCAATGTATCAGACATGATTTTATCGCTTTATATGATAACTAAATCTTTGTTTAACGTGTAATTCGGCCAATGGAAACTAGCCACGCTTTGAACTTGTACAATCTGACACGTAATACTACGATTGGAAGATTGAAGCGACGAAAGCTTCTGCCATTGGTTGTTGTTGTGCGTGGGGAGCAGCTATAAGTCCACTTCATCAATACACCGCCTCAAAAGTGTGGATCAGATAAAGGACTCGCCAACGCTGGACGCACACAGTTTCAAGCTTTTGCCGGGGTGTAGGAATAAAGTACAATATAGTGATATATTTTTTCTATTAAAATGAAGCGAATGTGGATTGTAGTCCTCCTTTGGGCTCTTCTAGCTTTCAGTAAGTATGAGTTATAAATTGCATAATATAATAGAATTTCTACTTCTTTGCTGCAACTTGCCATTTCATTATGTTTTCTTATGATTGCAGTATAAGCAGCAGTAAATGTGCTAAAATGCCATCTTTTGATTGCAGTGCATTGTTTTGTTGACCGATGAGTGTGTCAAATGGGTAACATTGTAGAAGACATAGGACTGACTTGCAAGCTTCTGGTACTTTCTCTTCATCTGAATCCTGTGGAGCCAGACTGTAACATTGATATGCCTAATGCTTCTCTTTTTTCATTCATCATATCTCGACGTTATGGTTGTTTGCTTTATGAGCACGTTATTCAGATTTTTACTGAACATGTGTTCCATATTGACACTGCAATGTCATACGTAACACCTCTGCTTCCACAACCACACCGACCAAACAGAAGCAGGATTCTAAACACCCTAATCCCACACAGTTATACTGTATTTGTACCAGTTATCAACGTCTAACTACCCATACAATAGTCTGTTTGCTTTGGACAGTACAATCAGTTTGCTATGGGGATATAGAGATGGAAACAGCAAAGGTATCAAATCTTTATCAGCAGTGAAGGAACTTTTTCCGGAGCTTATCAGTTTATTAGTACAGTATTGGTCCGTTCTGAGATGGAAAGGTGCCATGCCCTCTATGGATTGAGTCAAGGAGATGTAGTATTGTGGCTGTTATGCTTACAGATAGAGTGGAAGACTGGCTACCAGGTGAACTTAGACCCTCAGTAGTGCATTTATGGCCCAGTGGTTGCTCTGTCACATGACATGGGTCAATTTAAGTTAATACAAAATACTTGTATTTTTATTAGGTTGGGCTTAAGTTACTGGGTACAAGTTTTTATTGTTTAAACCCTCAGATCTATAATGTTTAACTTTATTTTATCTACAGGTTCTGTCAGAGCGGAGGATGAGGTTGACATTGATGGGACAGTGGAGGAGGACTTGGGCAAAAGTAGAGATGGCTCCCGGACAGATGATGAGGTAGTCCAGAGGTAAGTGTGTTTAAATATTTCAGCTAAGAAGAGTGTTCTGTCATGCAGTAAGTCCTGAGACCAACTGATGACAAGAGCGCCCCATTATTGACTTCTCTACTTCCTCCCTCTTTTCCAAAACACAAGCCTTTATACTGACCTTACATGAACCATGGAAACCACTTTGACCTCCTCTCCTTTCGGCTTGCTATTTTCAGTCAAAGATAAAAACCCAGGTACCATGCTCTTATTTGCACAAAGGCTGAGTTGAGATTTGTTGATATACTATTTTATCTTTGGCTTGACACCAGGCTATTAAGCCTGTAGAAGTACACCTGATCATTCTTCAAAGCATTAGAGAGCAACACAACATTATAAGGGTTTTCCCTATTACCAGTCACACAGATAAGGCCTCTATAAATATTCCCTTTTGGGAAATCTTGAGTCTATGTACCTTGTATGTGCTGATCTCTGATTACACTTCTGTTTTTCCAGGGAAGAGGAGGCTATCCAGCTTGATGGCCTGAACGCAGCGCAGATAAAGGAAATCCGTGAAAAATCAGAAAAGCATGTTTTCAAGGCTGAGGTGAACAGGATGATGAAGCTCATAATCAACTCCCTGTACAAGAACAAAGAGGTTAGTGTCTGCTCTGGTGTAGACAATGGAGCTTTGAACGTTTACACTTACAGAAATAATTGGGCAAAACAATAAATGTTTTTTTTACTCTCATTAAGCAATATTTACATTAATTTGTTTAATTAGAAATTAGTTCACAACAAGAGTCCATCTGGCTATATATCATTACATAAACCTGATAGAGGTTCAGTGAGGTAACTTAAGGTAATTGAATAAGGGTTGAGACAGTTAAGAATGTAATTTAGGGGCGGGGCTTCACCCTGCCAGCTTCTCGGGGTAGGTGGGGGCGAGCGCACCCACTGACTAGAGCACCCACTGATGGGACCGGCCATTCGTATTGTCTTTGTATTGTAGTTGTTTTAATAAATATAAAATATAGTAAAATATATACAATTTTACATTTGGTGATGTTTCTTTTTGTCTGTTTCCAGATCTTCCTGAGGGAACTGATCTCCAACGCTTCCGATGCTCTGGATAAGATCCGGTTGCTGTCCCTGACCAATGATGAGGCACTCACTGGTAACGAGGAGCTGACAGTGAAAATCAAGGTATGTTAAGTTACCTCAGCGTTAGCCTTCTGTGTGACCCACCCTTTCAGTCCGACTGTAGGCTAATTCGCAGCCCTTCACTGAGCTCTCTAGAGTGAAACCTGAGACCGAGAGAGTCGTTAGGGTCTCTAACACCTCTAAATTTACATCTCAGTTTTTGCATTGCAAAAATGACATTAAGACTTTCAACACCTGCGGCAGGACATTGTGCGCTTTCCCTTTATGAGTACATGCAAATTAATAATAAATACTGTACACACACTCTAGGTTTGCTTTTCTTTTATTCTAAATGTGCATAGATTAATAGTAATAAAACAGTAGAAAGTTTAAAACTAAGTCTGTCATGTACAATGTAAGGTGATCCAAAACCCAACATAACATTTCACTGTTTGTTTCTCCTCACCTAAAGTCTGACAAGGAGAAGAACATGCTCCACATCACTGACACGGGCATCGGCATGACCAAAGAAGACCTGGTCAGGAACCTGGGCACCATCGCCAAGTCAGGCACCAGCGAGTTCCTCAACAAGATGACAGAGATGCAGACGGAGGGCCAGTCAACCTCTGAGCTGATTGGTCAGTTCGGCGTGGGCTTCTACTCTGCGTTCCTGGTGGCGGACAAGGTGATCGTGACCACAAAGCACAACAACGGCACGCAGCACATCTGGGAGTCTGACTCCAACGAGTTCTCCGTCATCGAGGACCCCCGCGGGGACACCCTCGGCAGGGGCACCACCATCACGTAAGTCAACAAGGCAACTGTCACTAAGTAGCAACCATTCAGTCAGGTTAGCATTATGATTAGTGTAGGTGGATGATTTGTACTTACTATGGCAATTTTGGGCTGGATATGGACAGCTCTGTTAATACGTAGTCTATGAAGTTGAAGACGGATAGTTGTTGTTTAGCAACGCAAACCCTCATAACAATAATACATGTGTTACGATGTAGTTATTGCCTCATTTGTTCTGACCTTTTTGTCTTTACTGGCTGTGGAAAATTCAGTCAAAAGACTTTGTCTAAATTAGGCACAAATGTCAAACCAAAGCTGAACTAATAAACTCTCCAAATTGGATTTCACTGTAATTAAATTTTGTTTCAGCACTGTGCTGTTTTAAAGGCCAAGAAGTCCGTAGTCGCGCTCAGCTGGTGCAGACAGAGGAATCTAGTTATTGAAAGGTTGAAAGGTTCACAACTGTAATGACTAACGTTAAGCTCTGACTGGCTCTTCGCTGCAATGCATTCTTTTTCTCCCCTAGTTTGGTGATGAAGGAGGAGGCAACAGACTACTTAGAGCTGGAGACCATCAAGAACCTCGTGAGGAAATACTCCCAGTTCATCAACTTCCCCATCTATGTATGGAGTAGCAAGACTGAAACTGTAGAGGAGCCTATTGATGAGGATGATGCAGAAGCAGAGAAGAAGGATGAAGACACCACTGAGGATGAGGTGGAGGTGGAGGAAGAGGAGGAGGACAAGGACAAGCCAAAGACGAAGAAGGTAAAACATAGTCCTTGAAACAAACTACTGTCTGTAGCAGCAACAGATTCCATAGAAGCAACGCTCAATGGAAGTGGATCTTTCCGTTTTAATGACTGTCCTTTCTTTCTCCTTTTCCCCCTCAGGTGGAGAAGACCGTGTGGGACTGGGAGCTGATGAACGACATCAAGCCCATCTGGCAGAGGCCTGCCAAGGAGGTGGAGGAGGACGAGTACAAGGCCTTCTACAAGACCTTCTCCAGGGTGGGTGTCTGTCTACAGTTTATTCAGACTCACTCTCCTAGCAGACACTCTAATCCATTTAGTGGTTACACAGAAGTCTATTTTCCCATTTAGATTTAGCAGACGTCTCAATGGGTGATCTTAGGTCAGATATGACTCATCTCTGACTGTACATGAACTGAAGTTGTCTTGTCAGGCAAAGCTTCAGTTGCCAGGCGTTCTGGTTTAATAACAGATAGAGGTTGTCTTCGTAAATAACTGCTGACTCTCTGTTGTGTTCTTGCAGGACACAGACGAGCCCATCTCCCACATCCACTTCACAGCAGAGGGAGAGGTCACCTTCAAGTCCATCCTCTTTGTACCTGCCGCAGCTCCCCGGGGACTATTCGACGAGTATGGTTCTAAGAAGAACGACTTCATTAAGGTACCACAGCAATGATTGGTTACAAAGCAACTGTTGATTGGCATACAAGCGGTTCTCAGTGCAGTATTGATGTGTTGTATTAGTCTCTGTCAGTAACAATCTTCCATCTCTCTCAGCTCTTTGTGCGTAGAGTTTACATCACTGATGACTTCCATGACATGATGCCTAAGTACTTGAACTTTGTGAAAGGAGTGGTAAGTATTATTCCTTAGTAGATGCATAAACTAACCCAAAGTGCACCCGCTGGTACCAGCCTGTTTAGCTAACATTGCCACTCCTGTCATGCTAAACATTGGCATATGACAAGGAGTAAAATGTTAGCTTATCAGACTGGTACCCAGGCTAGTTAAGTGCACCCACTGAATGTTAAAGCTGCAATATGTAACTTTTTGGGGGACCTGACCAAATTCACATAGAAATGTGAGTTATAGATCTGTCATTCTGATTGAAAGCAAATCTAAGAAGCGGTAGATCTGTTCTATGTGCACTATTTCTATGCTTCCCATTCTTAAGTTTCGTTTTTGCGTCTTTTACTTTCGGTTTTGTGCACCAGCTTAAAACAGCTGAAAATACAATATTTTTGGTTATGGAAAATCTATTTCTCAGCGGTTTGGATGGGACAGTAATTCTCTACACAATACAAACTATTAGAACTTTAGTAACCAGGAAATTGCGACGGGATTTTTGCATATTGCGTCTTCAAATGTATTGTCGTTCTCATCAGGTTGACTCTGATGACCTTCCTCTGAACGTCTCAAGAGAAACACTCCAGCAACACAAACTTCTCAAGGTGAGGCTTCCTTTCAATTCACTCTCTCAAACAAAGAAACCCACCAGGACCTCACCACTCTGCTAACAGTATACTTAACATGCCTCTTCGGCCAGGTCATTCGCAAGAAGCTGGTACGCAAGACCCTGGACATGATCAAGAAGATCGCTGAGGAGCAGTACAACGAGAAGTTCTGGAAGGAGTTTGGCACCAACATCAAGCTGGGTGTGATCGAGGACCACTCCAACCGGACCCGTCTGGCCAAGCTGCTACGTTTCCAGACCTCCAACAGCGACACGGTGCTGGCCAGCCTGGAGCAGTACGTAGAGAGGATGAAGGAGAAGCAGGACAAGATCTACTTCATGGCTGGGACCAGCAGGAAAGAGGTGAGGGTCCGGATGAGAGCACTGTTTTGTGATAGAAAATGGTGACCCTTGAGTAGAAAAATATGTTTGTAAATGTGTATATATACAGTGTATGTATATTAATTTACTGCTCTAGGGATATAATTGTTTGGATAACCTTATTTACTGTTATGTATTATTACCTTACATTTTTTCACCCTTTATGCAATGCGCAATGCAGAGAACACCAGAAGAATTATAATTTAATTACCACAGTGAATTATTAATGTTTGTGTCAATTAATCCCATAAGGGATGGGTTGCCAATTGGCGATTTGACCCAAATAAAATTTCATTCATTGTAGAGCATAATGCCGGAGTTAGTTACAAACCTTCTGAAGAGTCAGGATCTGTAAAACATTATAGTAGCCTCCTTCCTATATCAAATTTCCTACAGTTTGCTGTATCGTGCCCTGAGCTTAATTTGCCCTCCATCTTTTCCGGCAGGCTGAGTCCTCTCCCTTCGTGGAGAAGCTGTTGAAAAAGGGTTATGAGGTGATCTACCTGACAGAGCCTGTGGATGAGTACTGTATCCAGGCCCTACCGGAGTTCGACGGCAAGCGCTTCCAGAACGTGGCCAAGGAGGGTGTCAAGTTTGACGAGAGCGACAAGACCAAGGAGAAGAGGGAGGCCCTAGAGAAGGAGTACGAACCTCTCACCACATGGATGAAGGACAGCGCCCTGAAGGACAAGGTTAGGGGTCTTCTCAATAGGCTCGATGGGATTGTGCATTTTTTGTGGATATACACTAGTCAGATAGCATCTCCTCTGTTTTAAAATGTTTGCCCAGGTGTTGAAAAAGCTTCAAAAGCTGAATCTTCTCTGTTTGATCTGTCTTTAGATCGAGAAGGCTGTGCTGTCCCAGAGGCTGACCAACTCCCCCTGTGCCCTGGTAGCCAGCCAGTACGGCTGGTCCGGTAACATGGAGAGGATCATGAAGGCACAGGCCTACCAGACAGGAAAAGACATATCCACAAAGTAAGCAATGTGAAACCATTTTGACCAAATGTACAGTATATGTTCTGCGGGATAAGACATTACTCACAATAACTCTTAGTGGCTCAAGTCCTAGAGGACGTCGACATAGTTTCTGCTTATTACTCTGTATTGACACCTTTTATTTCTGTTTTCCAGTTATTATGCAAGCCAGAAGAAAACACTTGAGATCAACCCCAAACACCCTCTGATTAAAGAAATGTTGAAGAGAATAAATGTGAGTACCATTTTGAATTGAACACAAATTACTTTACCTGGCATGCAAATTTACGCCAATGAATCATAGGTTCCTAACAGTATGTATCGAATTCTCCTCCCTACCTCAGGATAATGCAGAGGACCAGACAGCCTCAGACCTGGCTGTAGTGCTGTTTGAGACGGCCACACTACGGTCAGGCTACCAGCTGGCTGACACCAAGGCCTATGGAGACAGGATAGAACGCATGCTCCGACTCAGCATGAACGTGGACCTCAATGAAGAGGTACGCTCAAAATTAACTAATATTACCCACATGCAAACAGGATCTGAATTAGGTTAACAAGTACTTCCTGGTACTTTACCAATGTAATTAACACTCTGACTATGCAAAGTGTGTTATAATGCAGTACATCAGGGCTGGATTCTATATACAAGATCTTCGCTTATCTTAACTTCCTTACCTGTCACAGCCAGAAGAGGAGCCAGAAGAGGAGCCAGAAGAGGAGCCAGAAGAGGAGCCAGAAGAGGAGCCAGAAGAGGAGCCAGAAGAGGAGCCAGAAGAGGAGCCAGAAGAGGAGCCAGAAGAGGAGCCAGAAGAGGAGCCAGAAGAGGAGCCAGAAGAACAAGCAGAGGAAGAGGAGTTTAAAGCGGATGAGGAGGCAGATGAAGATTTGGTAAGATGGGAGGGGAGTCTAGCACAGAAAGAGGATTAGTAATGTTAGTAAGACATGCAATGGATAATGATGGCCTTTTTGCTTCAAATATACGGATGTGTTTTTCACTTTGCTCTTTCCAGGGAGCCACAGGAAGGGATGAGCTGTGAGACGGACTGAGTTTGGGGTGGGAGGGAAGTGTGAGGGTGCGAACTGGGGGGCAGAGTTTTGACTGGAACTAGGTCCATCTTCTCTGCTGAAGAGGAGCGGGTGGGTGTTTTGGATTTTTTAGGAGCTTGTGTTGATTATGTTTTTGTTTGTTTTCTACATTCCTACATGACTGTAAATTTGTTAATATTTAACTGAGCGGGTTATGGTTATGGAGTGCTGACTTCCTGTCACGAGAACCATTAAATGTTTCCGGAAAGGTAGTCTTTTTACCTGTCATCATTTCTGTTCTTTATTAGCCAATAGTCAGCCATTTCAGATGTTCCACAGTCAAATCTCCTGCTTTTTATTCAGGAAAAAGCTTTAAAAGAGATCACATTGTTGAGTTTCAAGTCAAAACAATCAATACAATTATGCTCACTCATCTCATAACGACCACATACATTTTTGATGCAGCAATTTTCTGTACTTGTCTGGCTTGGAGTTCTTGAAGCCGTTTTGATAGGAACCCTCAAAGAAATACCATCTCAAAAGATGTTAAAAACAGCAATAGGACTTAGTATCAGAAAGAGGCCTCCACAATAATTCCTGTTCACAGCCTCCATTCACAGTCTGAAATGCCAGACATCCCCCTACACAACCCTCTGTTCAACATCTCTCAGATTTTACCCTCGGGCCGTACCAATGAGAATTTCCCGGTGGGGTCTGGGATAAACCACTTCTCCCACAGGTCCAGGTGGACACAGGGGTAGTCCCAGGGCTTGAAGCGGCCATTCCAGTGCAGCAGGTGTGCCCCCTGGAGGAAGGTCTCAGAGTAGCGTGCGTCTGGGCTCCAGCCTATAGGAAAATAAAACAGAATACACAGTAAATCAGCCTCTAGACGTGACATCCTAAATTGACACCCATGCCTGTGTACCACAGCCATACATCTCTATCTCTATTCATGGCTCTTCTGTGCTGTGTACGAGGTGTGTGACGACGTCATCAAGGTGAGGCGATCTCACCCAAGTGTCGGACGTGCCACAGAGGATCGATGATTGTGTATTTGTCATGGAACACGATCAGCATCGGAGGAGTCGCCACGCCCCCTGCCATGGCACTGCTGTATATGTTTTCCCTAGAGAGGAAAAGGGGGAAGAGAGGAGGACGAGGAGGGGAGCATTCAAGTAGAAAATGAGTATTTAATTTCTCTAATCATGATATTCAAATGAAATAATGTAGAACTGAATAGAAGTAATAATAATCTTTCATAGGAATATCTGTTTATTATTATTATAGACAGCAGGGTTAATTTCTTCTGGGTTCACCTGGTCTCAGATCAGTTTAGTGGTGATGTGGAAACTTATGATCACAGGTCCACACATACTTCTCTATTCACCTGAAGTTCTCCTCCATCCATTTCTCCAGCTGTTTGGTGATCTTCTGTTTCTTCCACTCCCCAATGTCGGCCACAAACACCCCAGGGTTGAATGAGCAGTCGCTGGGGTTGATCCTCAGGTCCCTCACTTCCTGTTTCCTGTAGTCCAGGAAGCCCATGTATGTTGTCTGGGAGACAGGATCATTAGGGAAGGAATTTGATTTGGATTCAGAATCGGAGACAAACTGATAAAGTTTTCTCAGCATTGAGATCTATGAGACAGCTTGTCAGGTTGTTATTTCAGAAGAGAATTAGTGAGTATCTTCTTGGCTAGGTATAGGATAAACTCAAGTTCAATATATTGGCCTTTACTGGGATTGATTGTAGTAGAGGTACCTCTGCTCTTATTTTGGCAAACAATGCCCTCTTGTGGCTAAAAAATTACACTGACCTGCATGCCCACACTGCGCACCATTTCGTGGGTGGAGGGCAGGTCACAGTCTGTGGCGAAGGCAGCAGCATGGCCTTTCTCCAGCTTGGTATGGTACAGGTCCTTGATGTCACCTGTCATTAGTGAATGTAAATACTGAAAATACAGACACCCATTTATTGCAACTACAGCTCAAGTTAAAACTGGACTGAATTGCACAAAGATAAGGACACATTTCTGTACCTTGCACAATGACATCGTCGTCTAAGTAGATCACCCTCTTGTGGCTGATATCAAGGAGCGGCAAGTAAAAGCGTACAAAGTTGAGCTGCAAAACAATCAAAACAGGGACTTTAGGGACCGTGACTGTGGTTAGGTTAGAATGACTTCCTATGTGGGTGTATGTGTGTACTCACTGGGTGCAGCAGATCTGGTCGGGAGGAGTCTGGTTTCACCTTCCCTTTCAGAACCATGGGGTTGAACTCCAGAATCTTATACTTGATGCCCTTCAGCTTGGTCTTCTCTATGTACTGTCTATGAAGACACACATGAAGACAAAAGGAATATAATGACAGTTCAACTCACTCCATTTAAAAGTAATTTCTCAGTTGTCCTTTCGAGGCCTTTATTGAAACAATTCAGATAATCAATTAATGAAAGCATCCTGGGTTGGAACTGAAATTGCTACAAATCAAGTAGTGATGATGGAAGGGGGAGGGATTAGTGTGAAACACCTTGTCAGCTTGATGGCATCACGAAGAGTGACAATATAGAAGAACACGATGGCCTCTGTGTTGCTATGGATGCTGTTGATGGTTGCCATGGCACCGCCCATGCGTTCCTCCGCAGCACAGATGACCACTGGGATGTCATCCTCTCCCTCCGCAGCCTTCTCCACAGGAACTTTGGGCGCACGCTCTGGGTCCTTCCTGGTTTCTGTGAGGGAAGTACAACCAGTCTGGGCTTGGCCAAGTAGTCACATCTATTTTTAAAAGCTATTACAACTATTCAAGGAACTCCATGAGCTTTAACATTTCAATTGCAAAGTAATTTGCCCCCTAAAAGCTATCCCATAAGCGGCAAAGGAAATGCTTCTCTTTAAATAAACAGGCATTCATAGCCTCGTGTCAATTACTGTTCTTGGCAGGTTCTAGTCCTGTTTCTTTCTCTTGCCGTGGCCTGCACCTGGCTCTCAGGTCAGCGTGTCTTTAGAGTGGGACCTGTTCTTACCTGTTTAAAGAAGCTGGGGGGAATTACCTGTGAGTTTGAGTTTGGGCTGAGACAGGCCTCTGAACAGCTTACTATGCAGGAGTAGACACACTATGAGAACCAGCAACATGAGCAGGATATGGTTTACTGTGACACAGCAGAGAGAGAGAGAGAAACGGACCATTCAATAAAGTACACTTGAGTCATTGCAATGTCAGATGCAAGGGAACTGAAGCAGAAGTCCTTCCAAACTGGATCAGTTCAACTTATGCACAGTTTCCACTATAATGCTGTCACCTCTTATCTAATCATGCCAGATCACATATTATTGTACCTTGAGATACTCAAACAGGGCTCTCATCTGTACCCTATCAAAACCTCTAATCTTTTACGACTCATCCTCCAGGTGCCATGACTAATTCTAACTAATAAAATAGTTACACCTACCCTTCTCTCCCTATCCACACACCTCAACCATGTGTCAGCTGTAGTCAACCTGAGTGGCATCAATCTTGTTCTGACACATTCACCCCTGGATGACCTAAACTGTCTGCCTCAACAATAACAACAAACTATTCATTAAAATCTTGCTTCACTTCTGGAAAATTGAAAGAACCAGGCTACCAGCTGCCCTCTGTGCCAAAATCAACTGTCTGCGTTGTTTGAGTAAAGACATCTGTTAACCTTCTAAGTAAAGCATAGACTGTATAAAAGAAGGGTGTAGAACAAAGCACAACTGTTGTGGACACTAATTTAAAATCCTTTAAAGGTTGCATCATGTATTGAATGTGAAGAACAGAGGACTGAGATGATGAAATGGGACTCTTTTCTGGGCTCCCTTTCCTGGTTACCTCATCAGTGTTGAGGAACATTTGGGATTGGCAACACACACACACACACACATACACACACACACACAGTCTCAAACATAATTTATGGAGGTGTTGGAAGCGTTCCAACTCAGCTGAGGTAAAGTATACCTAGAGGAATCTGGGGGGTTGTGCTTTAAAATGGCTACACTGATCTCTGCTACAGGCACCATGTTTATAAGAGTGGAGCAAAACCCATTATTTACATTCAACAATGTCTTTACTACTCATTGAATATACAGTACCAGCCAAATGTTTGGACACACCTACTCATTCCAGGGTTTTTCTTTATTTTGACTATTTTCTACATTGTAGAATAATAGTGAAGACATAAACTATGAAATAACACATATGGAGTCATGTAGTAAACAAAAAAGCGTTAAACAAAACACCCTTTGCCTTGATGACAGCTTTGCACACTCTTGGCATTCTCTCAACCAGCTTCATGAAGTAGTCAACTGGAATGCATTTCAATTAACATTTGTGCCTTCTTAAAAGTTAATTTGTGGAATTTCTTTCCTTCTTAATCCGTTTAAGCCAATCAGTTGTGTTGTGACAAGGTAGGGGGGGTATACAGAAGATAGCCCATCTCAACATCAACTGTTCAGAGGGGACTGTGTGAATCAGGCCTTCATGGTCTAATTGCTTTAAAGAAACCACTACTAAAGGACATCAATAAGAAGAAGAGACCTGCTTGGGCCAAGAAACACGAGCAATGGACATTAGACCGGTGGAAATGTGTCCTTTGGTCTGGAGTCCAAATTGGAGATTTTTGGTTCCAACCGCCGTGTCTTTGTGAGATGCGGTGTGGGTGAACGGATGATCTCCGCATGTGTAGTTCCCACCGTAAAGCATGGAGGAGGAGGTGTTATGGTGTGGGGGTGCTTTGCTGGTGACACTGTCTGTGATTTATTTAGAATTCAAGGCACACTTAACCAGCATGGCTACCACAGCATTCTGCAGCGATACGCCATCCCATCTGGTTTGGGCTTAGTGGGACTATCATTTGTTTTTCAACAGGACAATGAATGAGTAGGTGTGTCCAAACTTTTGACTGGTAGTGTATATGAAAAAGTAATGATGTAAAAACGTGTATGGGCAAGAACAATTACAACATCCTGTGGTCACTCACTTTTCCTCAAAAGAGCCATTGATCATGTTTCTTCCAGCCACATCTGAAAAGACAGAGAGAAGCAGTGAGATTCAGAGGCAGACAGACAGACACTAAGACAAAGAGTAAGCGAGGGAGTGCCATATTCCTTGGCATTAGCGCTCAGTTGAGGATCCAGAAGGGTGTCTTCACAGACATAAATCCTTCCCAGAGCATGCCCCAGATGTGCTCCCGAACAGGATCTGGTAGTCCTCTGAGAGACACAGTCCTCACAACAGCTGTTAAATACAGGAAAACCCCTCTGACACAATAAACAATCTGACAAACACACCTCCAAATCAACATTAATAGTTTAATATTGGGCTTCACCTGAGCCTGAGTTGTTTACCTGTACCCCTCAGGGTACCTCGCCTATCCACAGGAGGTACTTAGGAAGAGTCATAAGAACATAGGCCTAATGATTGGTTGCAGCTGAGGGGGCACAAGATGGAGTACTTTGGGCAGAGTGAAATGTGATTGGGGGTACAGTAAATAAAAACAAATGTTGAGACCAACTCAAATCAAATCAAATTGTATTTGTCACATGCGCCGAATACAACAGGTGTAGACCTTACAGTGAAATGCTTACCAACAAGTCCTTAACCAACAATGCAGTTTTAAGAAAGAATAACAAAAAAAATACACACAAAAAACTAAAAGAAAAAACAATAAATTAACAAATACAAAAAATACAAAAAAAGAGAAGAATATCACCAAAAAATACAATGTAAAATAATACGAAAAAAAAGTTACAAATAATTAAAGAGCAGCAGTAAAAAATAACAAACGAAACTGGTTTATAATATAAAATAATTTGGTGGGTCCTTATATTTGTGCTATTTCACACATGTAACAGTGTGTATTATACGCATGAGTGAATTGGAGATGTGTTTTTCTGCATATCCCAACTCCCCCTGAGACACCCTCGGAGAGTAGGGTCACGGCCGGGTCACCATTGTCCAGCGCCCCTGGCGCAATTAGGGTTAAGTGCCTTACTCAACGACCGATTTTTCACCTTGTCGGCTCAGGGATTCAAACTAGCGACCTTTCGTTTACTGCCTCAATGCTCTAATCACTAGGCTACCTGCACCCTAGTCTGTTTCCACTGAAACATTTGCTGATATTTTCTGCCATGAGGATCACATAGCCTACACGGTATGATAGTCCACACACCGCAACTGCAGAACTGAACAGACATGATAATTGCATGTCATGACTTTTATAACTGGTCACTCTCTATATTACTTTATCAGTATGGTAAATGTATACCGTAGCCCAAGGTGTTGGCTAAT